>NC_061513.1:175226216-175312053 GCF_022539505.1 Lolium rigidum
TGTTCCATTAGCTTCATTGGTTGCCCAAGAAGAACATGTTGATGTAAACTTCATTAAAAATAATAATTTCAACAACAATGCTTACTCTGAACAATTCTAGTAATAACTATAGGCCATATCCTTATAATAATGGTAACTGCTATGCTAATTCTTATGGGAATTCTTACAACAATAATAGGAATACACCCCTGACTTGAAGCCATGCTTAAAGAATTTATTAGTACACAAACCGCCTTTAACAAATCTGTTGAGGAAAAGCTCAATAAAATTGATATTCTTGTTTCTAAGAGTTGATAGTCTTGCCTCCGATGTTGATCTTTTGAAATCGAAAGTTATGCCTAATAGGGATATTGAAAATAAAATTGTTACTACAGCAAATGCCATCCAAGTTAGAATTAATGAGAATATAAGATTAATGGCTGAACCGCGTGCTAGGTGGGATAGAGAAGAAAATGAAAACTAGCTAAAGAGGAAAATGTAGCTAAAGTTTGACTATTACCACCACTAGCAATGCTAATGATTCACATGTTGCTGCACCTCCTACTATCAATGGTAAAATAATTGGTGTTGGCAATGCTTCTACTCCTAGTGCAAAGCGCTAAAATTACCTCAAACCGCTAAAATCACTGAAACCGCTCGTGATAAAATCGCTGAAATTTTTTCCAACCTTGGGGATGATAATCCCATTGCTTTAGATTGTAATGATTTAGATTTTGATGATTGCCACATCTCTGAAGTTATAAAGTTCTTGCAAAAACTTGCTAAGAGTCCCAATGCTAGCGTCATGAACTTGGCTTTCACAAAACATATTACAAATGCTCTCATAAAAGCTAGAGAAGAGAAACTAAAACTTGAAACTTCTATTCCTAGAAAGCTAGAGGATGGTTGGGAGCCCATCATTAAAATGAGAGTCAAAGATTTTGATTGTAATGCTTTATGTGATCTTGGTGCAAGTATTTCGTTATGCCTAAGAAAGTCTATGATATGCTTGACTTGCCACCATTGAAAAATTGTTATCTGGATGTTAATCTCACTGATAATGCTAAAAGAAACCTTTGGGGAAAGTTGATAATGTTCATATTATGGTTAACAATAACCTTGTCCCCGCTGATTTTGTTGTCTTGGATATTGAATGCAATGCATCTTGCCCCATTATATTGGGAAGACCTTTTCTTCGAACCGTTGGTGCTACTATTGATATGAAGGAAGGTAATATTAAATATCAATTTCCTCTCAAGAAAGGTATGGAACACTTCCCTAGAAAGAGAATGAAGTTACCTTATGATTCTATTATTAGAACAAATTATGATGTTGATGCTTCGTCTCTTGATGTTACTTGATATACACTTTCTGCGCCTAGCCGAAAGGCGTTAAAGAAAAAGCGCTTATGGGAGACAACCCATGTTTTTACTACAGTATTTTGTTTTTATATTTGAGTCTTGGAAGTTGTTTACTACCGTATCAACCTCTCCTTATCTAGTTTTATGTTTTGCTGTGCCAAGTAAAGTCTTTGATAGTAAAGTAAATACTAGATTTGGATTACCGCTTAAACAAACATTTCTTGTCAAGCCACGACCATTAATTTCAGACTCTGCAAAAAGTCATGAGTAATCCTCAGATATGTATGCAACTTTCATTCAATTTGAGCTTCTTCATCTGAGCATGTTAAGTGTCTCGAAAAAAATCGTCTTTACGGACTCTTCTGTTGTGACAGATTCTGCCTTTTATTTCACATTGCCACCTTTACTATGTTTGAGTGGATTTCTTTGCTCCATTAAATTTCAGTAGCCTTGCGTAATGTCCAGAAGTGTTGGGAATGATTGTGTCCTCGCTGAACATGTGAATTTTTGATTATGCACTAACCCTCTAATGAGATTGTTTTGAGTTTGGTGTGAAGGAAGTTTTCAAGGATCAAGAGAGGAGGATGATATAATATGATCAAGAAGAGTGAAAATTCTAAGCTTGGGGATGCCCCCGTGGTTCATCCCTGCATATTTAAAGAAGACTCAAGCATCTAAGCTTGGGGATGCCCAAGGCATCCCCTTCTTCATCAACAACTTATCGAGTCACCTCTAGTGAAACTATATTTTTATTCCGTCACATCTTATGTGCTTTACTTGGAGCGTCTGTATGTTTTTATTTTTGTTTGTGTTTGAATAAAATCGGATCCTAGCATTCCTTGTGTGGGAGAAAGACACGCTCCGCTATTTCATATTGAACACTGGTGTTCTTAGTTTTACTTTTAATGTTCATGGCGAGGGTTGAAAGCCGCTTCATTTATTGCTATTTGGTTGGAAACAGAAAATGCTTCATGTGGTAATTGGTATATTGTCTTGAATAATTTGATACTTGGCAATTGTTTTGAGCTCTCAAGTAGATCATGTTTAAGCTCTTGCATCATGTAGTTTAAACCTATTAGTGGAGAATTACCGTAGAGCTTGTTGAAATTTGGTTTGCATGATTGGTCTCTCTAAAGTCTAGATATTTTCTTGGTAAAAGTGTTTGAACAACAAGGAAGACAATGTAGAGTCTTATAATGCTTGCAATATGTTCTTATGTAAGTTTTGTTGTACCGGTTCATACTTGTGTTTGCTTCAAACAACCTTGCTAGCCAAAGCCTTGTACTGAGAGGGAATGCTTCTCGTGCATCCACCATAACTACCTATTGTGTGGTATTTTTCTGCTATTCCAAGTAAATTGCTTGCGTCCTACCTTTAAAAGTTTCATTCCTTGTCTTTCCAATACATAGCTCATGGGAAAGTAGCCTAAAAAACTATTGTGGTAATGAATATGTCGCTTATGTATCTTATTTCTTATAAGTTGCTTGTTGAGCGGTAACCATGTTTCTGGGCACGCCATCAACCTGTTATACCTTTGTTGAATATCATGTGAGTTGCTATGCATGTTCGTCTTGTCTGAAGTGAGGGTGATTTGCCATGATTAAATGGTTTGAGTATGCATATTGTTAGAGAAGAACATTGGGCCGCCAACCAAAGCCATGTATCATGGTGGAAGTTTCAGCTTGGACATTAATCCTCAAATCTCTTATGAGAATATTATCTGTTGTTGAATGCTTTAAGCATTAAAGAGGATTCCATTATCTGTTTTCTATGTTGTCCCTGTATGGATGTCCTCAAGTTGAGATATATCAAAATCGAGAAATCAAATGTGATTTATCTCCTTGGACCTTTGTACAGGTGGCATAGAGGTACCGCTTTGTGACACTTGGTTGAAACCTATGTAATGCAATGATAATCCATGGAAATCCGAGCTAATTAGGACAAGGAGCGGGCACTATTAGTATTCGATGCATGAGGCTTGCAACTTATAGGAGGTTTTATGCATAACACATATGAATTATTACTACCATTGACAAAATTGTTTCCATGTTTTCAAAATAAAAATCTCTAGCACATGAGTAATCCCTCGCTTCCCTCTGCGAAGGGCCTTTCTTTTACTTTATGTTGAGTCAGTTTACCTACTTCTTTCTATCTTAGAAGCAAACACTTGTGTCAACTGTGTGCATTGATTCTTACATACTTGCTTATTTGCACTCATCATATTACTTTGTGTTGACAATTATCCATGAGATATACATGTTGAAAGTTGAAAGCAACTGCTGAAACTTAAATCTTCCTTTGTGTTGTTTCAAAACCTTCTATTAAGAATCTATTGCTTTATGAGTTAACTCTTATGCAAGACTTGTTGATGCTTGTCTTGAAAGTACTATTCATGAAAAGTCTTTGCTATATGATTCAGCTTGTTTAGTCATTATCTTTACCATTGCTTTGAATCACTTCATTCATCTCATATGCTTTACAATAGTATTGATCAAGATTATGATAGTAGCATGTCACTTCAGAAATTATCCTTGTTATCGTTTACCTACTCGAGGCTGAGTAGGAACTAAGCTTGGGGATGCTTGATACGTCTCAAACGTATCTATAATTTCTTATGTTCCATGCTAGTTTTATGACAATACTCACATGTTTTATATACACTTTATATCATTTTGATGCATTTTCCGGCACTAACCTATTAACAAGATGCCGAAGCATCAGTTCCTGTTTTCTGCTGTTTTTGGTTTCAGAAATCCTACACATGAAATATTCTCGGAATTGGACGAAACAAAAGCCCACGGTCTTATTTTCCACGGAACCTTCCAGAACACCGAAGAGGAGACGGAGAGGGTCCACGAGGCGGGCACACCATAGGGGGGCGCGACCCCACCCCTGGCCGCGCCGCCATATGGGGTGGGCCCCTCGAGCGTCCCTCGACTCTGCCCCTTCGCCTATATAATCCTTCCGTCACGAAAACCCTAGTACCGAGAGCCACGATACGAGAAAAGTTACTGAGACGCCGCCGCCGTCAACCCCATCTCGGGGGGTTCTAAAGATCGCCTCCGGCACCCTGCCGGAGAGGGGAATCATCACCGGAGGGCTCTACATCACCATGCCCGCCTCCGGACTGATGCGTGAGTAGTTCATCCTTGGACTATGGGTCCATAGCAGTAGCTAGATGGTTGTCTTCTCCTCTTGTGCTATCATGTTTAGATCTTGTGAGCTGCCTATCATGATCAAGATCATCTATTTGTAATGCTACGTGTTGTGTTTGTTGGGATCCGATGAATATGGAATACTATGTCAAGTTGATTATCGATCTATCATATATGTGTTGTTTATGATCTTGCATGCTCTCCGTTGCTAGTAGAGGCTCTGGCCAAGTTGATACTTGTAACTCCAAGAGGGAGTATTTATGCTAGATAGTGGGTTCATGCCTCCATTGAATCTGGGACAGTGATGTGAAAGTTCTAAGGTTGTGGATGTGCTGTTGCCACTAGGGATAAAACATCAATGCTTTGTCTAAGGATATTTGTATTGTTTACATTACGCACAGTACATAATGCAATTGTCTGTTGTTTGCAACTTAATACTGGAAGGAGTGCGGATGCTAACCCGAAGGTGGACTTTTTAGGCATAGATGCATGCTGGATAGCGGTCTATGTTCTTTGTCGTAATACCCTATGTCAATCTCATAGTAGTCATCATGATATGTATGTGCATTGTTATGCCCTCTCTATTTGTCAATTGCCCAACTGTAATTTGTTCACCCAACATGCTATTTATGTTATGGAGAGACACCACTAGTGAACTGTGGACCCCGGTCCATTCTTTTACATCTGAAATACAACCTATTGCAATCATTGTTCTCTGTTGTTCTTTGCAAACAAACATCATTCTTCACACCATACGTTTAATCCTTTGTTTACAGCAAGCCGGTGAGATTGACAACCTCACTGTTAAGTTGGGGAAAGTATTTTGATTGTGTTGTGCAGGTTCCACGTTGGCGCCGGAATCTCTGGTGTTGCGCCGCACTACACTCCTTCACCAACAACCTTCACGTGGCCTTCATCTCCTACTGGTTCGATAACCTTGGTTTCTTACTGAGGGAAAACTTGCTGCTGTGCGCATCACACCTTCCTCTTGGGGTTCCCAACGGACGTGTGCATCACGCGCCATCAGGCAACTCACAAGATCTAAACATGAGGCACAAATTGGAGAAGAAAACCATCTAGCTACTGATATGGACCCATAGTCCAGGGATGAACTACTAACGCATCACTTCGGAGGCGGGCATGACGATGTAGATGCCTCCAGCGACGATTTCTCCCTCCGGCAGGGTGCCGGGAAGAGCTTCAGAACCCCCCGAGATGGGTTCTGCAATGGCGGCCGCGACAGAACTTTTCGTGGATGGAGGCTCATGTATCCAGGGTTTTCCCGAGATCGTGATTAAATAGGCGGAGGGGCGACGTCGGTGAAGGCCAGGGGGGCCAACACCACCCCTAGGCGCGGGCTAGGGCTAGGGCTAGGTGGCACCTAGGGTAGGTGTGGCTGCCCCGCTGCCCCTCTCCGACTCCTCTCTGGACTCTGTCTTCGTTACGGTAAAATATTGACTTTGACTTTTGTTTCGTCCAATTCCGAGAATATTTCCTGTACAAATTTTCTGAAATACAAAAACAGCAGAAAACAGGAACTGGCACTGTGGCATCTTGTTAATAGGTTAGTGCCAGAAATCATATAAAAGTGCATCGAAGTGTAAGCAAAACATATGTGAATTGTTTTAAAACAAACATGGAGCATCAAAAATTATAAATACGTTTGAGACGTATCACCCTCCTGAGATGGGTTCTGCAATGGCGGCCGCGACGAAACTTTTCATGGATGGAGGCTCAAGTATTCAGGGTTTTCCCGAGATCGTGATTAAATAGGCGGATGGGCGATGTTGGTGGAGGCCAGTGTGGCCCACACCATCCCTAGGCGCGGGTAGGCCGCGCCTAGGGCTGGCGTGGTCGCCCTGCTGCCCCCCTTCGACTCCCTCTGGACTCTGTCTTCGTTACGGTAAAATATTGACTTCGGCTTTTGTTTCGTCCAATTCCGAGAATATTTCCTGTACAACTTTTCTGAAATACAAAAACAGCAAAATACAGGGAACTGACACTGTGGCCATGGACAGATGCACTATGGGTCATGGCCATGGACACATGAACATTTCCGGTATATTTTTAGAACATCTAGCTTACAAATTCTCTTTCAAATTGAGACCAAATATTGAACTAGCAAATACTTGCATCCATAAATAAGTGTACTTTTAGATTTTGTTCCCAGTCAATTCTTTCAAAATTTTACTAACTTTATAGGAAAACATAGTAGCATTTATGACACTAAACTTTCAAGATGTAGTTTCATAATATACCGCTTTGATGTCATATATGCTGTTACTCTTTTCTATAAATTTAGTCAAATTTTAAAAGTTTGACTTATGACCAAAGGTAGAAATACACTTATTTGTAGACGGCATTGCCAACTAGCTGAAAGCAATAAGTTTAAATCAAGAAATAATGCCGGAGCAGTCTCAAGCTTATGCTTTAAAGAGAAAAGAGTTATGAAATGTAACCAACATCCCCAAATCAAGTAGCGAACCAGCTAGGCGGCTCCCCATGGCTTGAATGTCATAGAGGATTGAAACAAGAAAGCCGATGCACCAGGCTCGGTGGAGGGAAGGAAGAAAGTCGATGTGCCGACAACAGTAGGGGTGCAGCAAAGCCGGACCGATCGGCGTCTATCGTTGGACAGACTACTTACAAGCTATGATGGATTATATTGTTGTATTGTACTTTACTTTACTTTTTTTTCATTATTTTTCAACTTTTTGAGATATTGTTCCTACAATGGCCGATTTTAGCTTTTAATGGGATGAAGGCGTGGACCATTTTAAGTTTTTCACCTTATGCTTTTTGATGGTAGGAATTTGAACACCCAAAGTTCAATCCCTGGATCCGTCCCTGACTGTGGCATCTTGTCAATATGTTAGTGCCGGAAAATGTATAAAAGTGCAACGAAGTACGAGCAAAACATATATGAATTGGTGTAAAACAAGCACGGAGCATTAAAAATTATAAATACATTTGAGACGTATCATTTGGTAAGGAAGCTTTTAATGTTTTTAATTTTTACTATTTGTCTCATCATCGATCTCTCAAGCCGTGAAGCTATGCACTTAACTCTATATGAATATGTCCGATCTGTTAAACATAAGGTTGAGAAACCCCTTGAACTGAAAGTGGCGTATCAAATTCCTATTGGTATTGCCAAAAGAGTTATGAAACTAACCTTTTCAGGGGATAAAAGTCAAACTGCTATGGGAAATTTACACACTATTGAAGACCTATGCTCCTTATTCAAAAAAATCTGGTATTCATCATGATGAAGTAAAGAGGAAATTATTATATCTTTCCCGTTCTGTTAATGCCCATATATGGTTTAGATCTCTGGATGATAAATACCGTCTTGATTGGGAATGTCTGAGGAAGGCTTTCTATCTTAAATATTATAATCCTAAAGAAGCTTATGATGACTGATGTCATATTTATAATTTGTTTGCCTCATGTTCGAGAAAGTATTGCTCAAGCTTGGAGGAGGCTTAATGAACTTATCTGTAAGAATCCTTGTCATGGTATTCTTGAGAATATTATATTGATCAATTTCTATGTGAGGCTACTCCAGCATCATAGTGAATTTTTGGATAATTCTTCTGAAGGGAGTTTTACTAATAGAACTCAAAAATAAGCAAGAGACTTATTGGATACTATTGCTAATAATACTGATGATTGGGATCTCAATAAAGGTAACAAACCCCGTTTTGAATATGAATATTCATGTGTAGAGAACTTCTCAACTACTATATTGTTTGAGGAGCTAAGGAATAGGTTGGGCCTTGATACTCATGTGTTGGTAGAAGTTACTAAATCTTTTGCTAACCATTTGAATATCCCTAAAAAAGGATTTGATTTTTATGTTGAACCTCTAAAAAACTATGCATATGTTTCTACAATTGAGAAACAGGTTAATCAAGTATCAAGTATCATCTGTCATAATAGAAGAATATGTTGAAACTCCTCTATATCCAATCGGAGTAAAGGAAAATTTACTCAGTACTACTGCAAACAAGAGTGCTAGAATATGTCATGAACCATATGAACAAGTTGAAGTAAAGCACCAAGTTTGGGCCATAAAGGAATTAAATGAAGAAACTCCTTGTGATGTCTATTTATGTAAAGATTCCACCAAAGTAATTCAAGGTAATACCAATAAAGTTGGTAAACCCATTATATCATGTGATATTGGAGCTTCATGATACCGTGGTCTTTGTGATATTGGAGCAAGTATAAGTGTGATACCATATTCTCTATATCTTGAAATTAAGCGTGACATTGACCCCATACACATGGAACAGACATATATAACTATTCAACTTTCTAATAAAAAATATATTTTTCCTCTAGGTATGGTAATAGATGTTGAAATATTAGTAGGAAAGATTAAATACCCCGCTGATTTTATTGTACTTGGTTTCTCCCAAGATCAATTTTGTCCTATCATATTTGGTAGACTATTCTTACATACTGTGGGTGCTCAAAATTAGTTTACCAAAAGAGAAAGTATTCATTAAATGTGCTGGTGAAAGATTAAAGTTTAACTTTTCAAAGTTTACTAATAAGCATTTAGAAAAAGAAAATTTTCAAAAAGATACGGTGGAAACTCTTACTTCTGTGGTAGTCGCTATATTGGACGCGGTGGAACGATATGTACTTAATCAGGAGAAACCATTTAGTAATGAGAAAAGAGAAGCATTAGAACAAATATTATCTCAACAACCACCACAATTACAGTTGCATATTCCACCTGATAATCTAGGAGAATTAGCCCCTCCATGATCCTAGTTTTGAATTAAAACTTTTGCCTGAAGATATGAAATATGCATTCCTTGATGAGAAGTAAATATATCCTCTTATTATTAGTGCCAACCTTTCAGGAGAAGAAGAAACAAAATTACTTGAAGTGCTACGTGTCCATAGGCCAGCCATTGGCTATTCACTTGATGATTTAAAAGGTATAAGTCCCGCTTTATGCATGCATAAAATTAACATGGAAGAACATGCAATGCCCGTTTTTTATTACCAACGCCGCTCATTGAGGCAAGTATTATTTATCCCATAGATGATAGTAAATAGGTAAGTTCTGTTCATTGTGTACCTATAAAAGGTGGAATCACTGTGGTTCATAATGATGAAAATTAACTTGTAGCTCAGCGTACTGTTACTGGCTATAGAATGTGCATTGATTTTAGAAAGCTAAATAAAGCTACTCGTAAAGATCATCATCCTTTGCCATTCGTTGATCAAATGCTAGAAAAATTATCTAAACACTCACATTTTTTGCTATCTAGATGGTTATTCTGGTTTCTCTCAAATTCCAGTGCACAAAGATAAACAAGAAAAATAATACTTTTACCTTTGGTACTTTTGCTTATAGAAGAATGACATTTGGTTTGTTTAATGCTCCTGCTACTTTTTAAATATGCATGAATGCTATATTTACTAACTATATTGAGAAAATTATGGAAATATTCATGGATGATTTTTTGTGTATGGTAGCTCTTTTAATAATTTCCTTTTAAATCTTAATAAAGTTTTGCAATGGTGTGAGGATCAACACTTAGTCTGACATCGGGAAAAGTGCCATTTTATGGTAACATAAGGTGTAGTCCTTGGCCACCGAGTTTTTGGAAGAGTCATTGAAGTAGACTCGCGGGATATTAATGGTATAAAAAGTTTCCTTGGGCATGCTAGTTTTTATAGATGATTCATCAACGAATTTTCAAAAATATGAAAGCCTCTGACTAATATTTTGCAAAAGGATATACCATTCTCTTTTAATGATGGTTGTGTAGAGTCTTTCAATGTCTTAAAGAATGATTTGATAAGTTCTCCTATAATTCAATGGACATATTTGTAATACCTATGTGGTGGATCCTTACTCTATGATATTGTGTTATGAGATCTGATCATATTATGTGAAGATATATTGATAGATGCATATTATGTATCCCGTTCTTAAGTATTTGTTCTGATCCAATATCTATGCAAGAACATGTGTGGGGTGATGTGTGTATTAGATGGAGTAGCATGGTTTTAGTGATTGAATAGTGATAACAAATTCATGATCTATTATGGATTTTCCTTTTCTTTTGCTACCTCACTAGGGATACACTAAATGCATGTGCTATGTTCGGCACGTGACAAAAGTGATGATCTTTTTTGTTCAAGGTAGAATATTTGATATTCAAACATCATGTCAAATTACTTATGGTCATCCTATGTTAATTCTTAATACAAGATTGCATGGAGTTTTACTTTTCTTGTGAAGTATAAGAGAGATCTGTTGCATCATCTCTATGTTAGGACATGATGCCCAAATGAATGCGTATCTTTCACATGTTATTATTTTGCATCCTCATATCTCATTGATGAATTACTATTTTTCCACTACAACTTAAAATAGAGAATAGTCAAGTGTACTCATGAACTTCGATCCACTTTTTTATCATAATAAACATCGTTATCTTGCTTTTATCTTGTTTTCTATCTGGTGCACTATTTTAATCTGAAAATACAAGAATATTTATTTTTATTATTTGCATCCAAAACACCCATAATAATCAACCCCTTTACAGTTTTTACTTAGTTACTACTACCTCCATTTTAAGGAATAAGGCGCACACGTATTGCAAGACAAACTTTGACCATAAAAGTTGAGCAACAAAATCTTGATTATATTATATGTATATAGTACCGTTGGATTCATATTGAAAAACACTTTTTAATGATGCTAATTTCATACAAACAATCTTTATCTATTTAAAGTAATTATTGGTTAAACAAAAAGCTCGTAAAACGAGGACGCCTTATTCCTTGAAAGGGAGGTGGTATATTTTATCTGGTTGTACTCGTTTTGTTTTTACTTATGTTTTATTTACTTACACGAAACCTTGTATTTGACAACCACACGGTGGAGTTGTGGACACAATGCTTTTATTTCGCTTCAAAGAATTGTTAGAAGAATAGAGAAGAAAATACTCTTTGCTCAGTTTCCCGAGAGTTCGATATAACCCTCGAGTCAAAATACTTTGACATCGCAACACTCTGCACTTGGAGCCCCAGCACCATCAAGATATTTTCTGACGCCGCTACCGGGGAGCTGAAAAGAGTTGCATCATAGTGGTTGCTGCGTAAAAGGTATTTTCTAGAAGATCTTCTTACAACTACATCTCACCTAAGCTTGGGGAGCTAACACCACTTTTTTCGATAAAGGGAATATATTAATATCAAGAAGATACCAATTACACCCAGCCTCTCCAACAACGCACCACCCTAATGGCACTACGGATGCACACAGCCAAAAACAAGAAAAGAAAACTAAGAAACAAAAGTCCCGCTACAGTATCTCGAGCCTAACAACAGCAATACATCCACCGCCAAGACAACACCTGAATTACAGACTCTCCAAAAACGACGCCTCCAAGAAGGGAACAGTGCTCAAACACCGTCGTCGCTCGATCAAAGATCTTAGGTTTTCACCCTGAAGATAGTCCCCGCTCTTAAAACAATGCCTCCACCAAGGATATTGCCAGGCACAACCAATTAAGGCCAGACCTTAGGTTTTCACCCTGAAAGGTAGGACTCTGCACTTCACCTGTGTTGTCACCCCCACTTTCATACCGCTGCTGTGAAGCCCAGAACACCAAGCAAGTCCCTCAACAACGCAGAGACTTGAACCTCTCTTAGCTAGTCATCCCCTCTGGCCTTCATGAAATTCTCTTCTTCCGACTTTCATCATGGATCCATAGTCACTTGATGTCAACAAACAAAAAGAGCTTCGCGCCGCTCCCTCCAGAACCAATCGGTCGGAATAAAAACATGGGTGCGTACGACCGAATACCTCCGATCCAACAAACTCTAGGCAAAAGCACTGTTACATTCACCGGCGGAGCCTTCCGGAACTCAACACTCCGGCCAGATCACGAGTCCAGGCCTCCGGTAGGTCCTCCTCTTCACGCAAGAGAGGCCCTAGGACCTCCGCCTTTATTCAGGTCGGACCCCTACGTCGGCGACCATCCTGGGCTGGCCACTCCAACCCTCCACCGGCGACACCATCGCCGGCTTCCAAGCTCCTCCATCTCAACGCCGGAACGAGTAAGTTAGCGATAGTTGATTGACGATGCCTTCAACAAGATAACGGCGCAGACGCCGCCATCGCCCGCCATGACTGGAGTCGGCTCTGTTTTCACCGGCTACTATGCCTCCCCGTCTCGCTGCCGGCGCTGAAAGTGGGATCAAAAATCCAACACAGCCAGCCTGGCTGACTGCCTTCGGTGGATGAAGTCAGCCACCACCACCATGCCCGGGCCTAAGACCCGGACGTCCTCAAGCCGCGAAGAAGACCCAACGAAGCCTCCTCGTGTCATTGACGAGACGCAGCCGCGATGGATCACGATCCGAACGTCGGGCCTAGATCCGACCACACCGCAGCCAACATCTGCCGCCGGCCGCCGGAGATCCGCCGGCCACCGCCATCCCGCTGCGTTCAGTCGACGGAGGAGGAGTGTGTAGGCCGCCGCCCCCACACGCTCCCGCAGGCCGCGCTGCGCTCTGCCGACGGAGGACCAAGCCGCCACCGCCGCCTCACCACGGCGACGGAGGAGGGGGGCCTGTAGGGGAGGGGAGGAGGGCGGTGTGGAGGGGAACTCCCCGGGGACGGCGGGCGGCGCCGCCGCCTCGGGGGAGAGAGGTTAGGTCAGATGGGGGAGAGAGGTTCCTCCCAAAAAGAGATACATACACCACCAAAAAGAGATGGATTTGTTAGTGACCAGCTAACACCACTATGAGCTCTCTTATTTCTTTTCGATTTTGCATCGTATTTTATTTTTATTATTTTTATTCTTTGCTTGCTTGTTTCTTTGTTTGTTAGTTCTTTTTCATAAAAAATTGAAAAAGACATTAAAATTAGTTTCAACCATGATTAAACAACATAAAAAGTTAAGAGAGGCGACATAGGGTTGCAGCCATATTACAACCACAAAGTGCATTAGTTACCACATTGATTCCAAGATAATGATCACTATGTATGCACCCCCTAAAATTAGTTTCACTATATATGCACCCCTAAAATTATCTTTTATTTGTTGAGGCACCATGTGTGCACCCAGTTTCAGATACTCTAGCTCCGTCGCTGGTTAGACACAACTGAACGGATTCCAGTGCTATGTATCCATTGAGAATGCGAATTTTCTCAGATCATCAGCGCCACATCTCCCTGTTTCTCCACTCCTCGTTGTCATCCTCGGATTCATCCGAGGATTCATCGCCACTGCTCCTCAGGTACTCCTTGTGAAACACGACATAGCCCTTGGTGATCAAATCGATGCGGATCTTGTGCACCAGGAGTATTTCACCGCCCTTGCTCTTGTGCCGACACTGTTCTTCTAGTAGAAGCCTTCTTTTCTGGATCCAGCCCGGCGGGAACACGCCGCCGGCTTCGACGCCGAGGATGTCGTCGACTGTGGGGGTCTTTAGCAGGACCAACCAGACGCGGATGTCATCATTCGACATCCGTACCATGCCCTTGCCGGCCACAGACGCAGTCTCGGGCTTGGATTCCTTCATGATCCTTTCAATCGCATCCTCTAGCTCCCTTGGGCACAACGCCTTAGACTCAGGGAAGCCTAGCAGCTCTGCCCTGACTCTCTTCCTCCGCTCGGCGTCTTCTTCTTCTGAGGAGGAGATCGGATCGACCGCGGTATGCTCGGCGACGACAGGCAACTTTTTGTCCCCTGTTGCGGGAGCAGGCAGCTTCAGCAGGGGATCCTACCAGTGCGCGAAGACGCACGCTCTCTCCAGCGTGTCCCCGGCATACTTCCTTTTGGTTGTGCGGCGGTTCTCGTCGCCGGTCGCCGCCATAGTTTGGTCGTGTTGGTACGAGGTGCGAAAAAACTGCCCTTCCGCCGTTTGGGTCGTCTAGATCTTTATATATATCCGCACAAAACCAAGCCGATCTATATAGAGTTTGGGTATGTGAGAGTATTTTTTTTTTGGTACCTTACGTGAGTCGTAATTGTCTTGTTTGGTTCCGTCTCAATGACCAGTTTGGATAGAATCCGATTAGTAAAAAAAGTCTAATTAACTTTAATATGGATGTATCTAGAACTAAAATGTGTTTAGATACACCCATATTAGAGTCAATTAATATGAACCGGAGGGAGTACCTAGTTCGGATCCTAGTAGAGTCGGAAAAAAAAAATTTGTGCCAATATTTTTTTGGAATTGCTAAGTTTCAGCTAGCTAGGACATAGCTTATGTCCCAGTCACGTGCTCCACTGTTGGATTTTGTTTCTGCCTGAAGATTCGTGTTTGCTCTTGTTTGTATTTTGTTTAGACCTATATTAAAACACGCTGATGTAATTCGACTGAGATATAAGTTAAGTCTCAATGGACTGAACCTTAGAGACAACCATATTTTTTAAATTCTTGGACCCAGCAGCGTTGTCATAGCCACATTCCTTCTTGAAGGTGTTGTTTGATACGCGGCTATCCGACCACATATAAGCACTTGCGGAAACTTAGTGGGGGCGAAACCGGGCCATGGCCCGCCCAGCCCAGGTGAGAAAAGAAATTGTATGCCTATGCATCTCTTTGTAAAGCCCATGAAGGCGTTAGCTCAGCCTAGTGCAAAGGAAAGAAGTTTATCTGTTTTCGCTACAGTCATCCTTGCCGCATCATTTTCCTGCTCAACTCCTCACCAGCCGCATCCGTGGCGCTAGGCCGCTAGGTAGGGCAGCTGTCGACCTGCCGTAAGCTGGTGACTGAGCGGTGGAGGTGGTATGTGGGCTGTCGGAGAGACTCGATCCGGCAACTATCCAGCAGCAAGTAGCGTGTGCTGTTGCCCGCCGCCCAGGCCCATCCCCAAAAACGCAACTTCACGCGCAGGATGGCAAAGCGACCAGAATACTTGCAGCGGCGGTGATTCGGAGACCCAATACATAAGCTCTCATTTCCTCTAGTCCTCTTATCTTCTCCTATTTTTCTGATGTAGCTCGGCAGTTGCTCCAATTCTCCCAGACGCATGCCACAAGTGACAACTCTCTTTCCCCAAATCACTTCACGGCAATATAATTGCAGCTTCATTCTCTCCACAGAAATTTCCCTATCGACTGTAGCAATTATTTGTTAACAATTTGGTAGGATGAATAATTTATCTATTCTTGTTTAGAAATTGCAATATAGGTTCCACAGTAAGGATAGTCAGAGAAGAATTGATTTAGTTTTGGAGCAAATCTTTGTGCTCTAGTTTACCCGCCCAAGATTTTCTTCCAAGCTCCGCCACTGCATATAAGTGTGATGGGACTTTTCTGAAGGGCACAACGATTGCGCGTCATCATCGCTTTTTGTCGATCTGGCTCTATTAGTATTAGTTTCTTTTCTTTCACTTGTTTTTCCTCTTGGGTTTGATTGTGCTGTTTGCCCCATCGGAGATCTCATAGTTGTATGGACGTGGCTAGGCAGCATCCGGTGCTGGTTTGCTCGACCCAGCACCCGGGTGCCAGTTTGCCAAACCTAGCATCAGGGTGCTCATTTGTCCGGCCTACCTTCTGAGTGCTAGGTTGTTCGGCCCCAACACTCGATCGGAAAAAAGCTAGGGATAGACCACCTCATGTCCAAACAAAACAGTTTAGCACTGACGGTGCAAAAACATAAGAGGACCACGTCTTTATCTACCACCCTAGACGGGTACTGCACCCCAACCACCCCCTCTGCCTCACCATCCCTCTCGTCCGGATGCTTCCTGCAAGAATAATTCAAGCTCTTCTTCCTCCTTCAGATCTCCTAGGATCTCCGGAATTGTCTGAAGAAGCTGCAACTCCAATATACGCTATCCTGGAGAAAAAGAATTCCAAAAGTAAAGCCTGTTATCCTCCTCTCCATGTTCCTATAAAAGAAAATGTTCTGCATAGAAAGATTTTTTTTTAGAGAAGTAAAAAAGCAACTTAGGCTTCCTTGGGAAAAACAACTTGCTTAGTGTGACTCTGCAACCTACATTAAAACATACTCCTTCCGATCCAAATTAATTGACTCAACTCTGATCTCTGATGTTAATGTTATCTTTGGGAATATCTAATGTGAATAACATACTCAAAACCAGGACTTGCATATGTATCTAAACTTTTACATTTTACTACAAATGATGGGAAAACACCTAGGGTGCTGTCAAAATCCAACTTTAGCAAGATTCTTAAATCAACTTGGGTGTTTACTGAGCTAACTTAAGTATATTTCTGGAAACAACTTATTATGCTAATTAATTCAACTCGGGGTATACACTGCTCCACTTGAGCATGCTGCTGAATCCAAGTTGGGTGTTATTTTGAGGCATCTTAAGCATGGTAGTGAAACAACTTAAGTATGGTAGTAGTGAATTCAACTTGCATAATTTTAGTAGCCAAATTATTTTAAGAGGTAAGATGCAACTTATGCTTCCTTGGAACCAACTTGGTTAGTATGAACTTGCAACATACATTAGATCAGATTGCAATTTAGGTGTCTCCCATTATTCAACAATGAAAACCATTTTCAAGTGACCAGAGAAGGAAAAGTTTGAAATTAGTTGCATGGCAGATCAAAACATTAAATTGCATTGCTACAAAATGTAGATACCTTGTTATAACTGTAAGATAAACTAACATTTTTGTTTGTTTGGATTGCTTATTCAGCATGTAGTACTTACTAGTTGAATTAGAATTAGACAGGTAAAAGCGAAAGTACAATACCAAAATACCACCTTAAAGGGTCGTGCAGGAGCAGTTTTTGGTGCCAAATTTGTAGTTGGGGCAACGGTAGTCTTCCTAAATGCGCCAGGAACATCTGTTTGGGCTGAGTTACTGGCTGCTCCAGCAACTTGTGGTAACCGCAGTCGGGAACGCCTGTCATTCTCGTTATTCATTATAGTGTGCTGCCGGAAAGGAAGAAGCAGACTCAGTTAACCCAATAAATATAATCAACTTAAGCATGTTAGATAACTTAACTTAATCAACTACGGGTGGGGTGGCGTGATGGAATACACACGAAAGTGAAAAAAAGGAAAATTGAAGAACCCAACTTGTATGAAGGAAACTATGGAATACACATTCAGCTGTATCCAGGTAGCCAACTTATGCATGTTTAGTATCCAAATTAATTGTATCCGTCGAACCAACTTTACCACGTCAACAAACATTAGGAAAAAAAGTTGTATGAAGGAAACCAACTTAAGCATGATCAGAAGCGAACTTAAATATATACATGAAGGTAACTTAAGCATTATGACAAATATATGAAAAAATAGTCGTATGGAGGAAACCAACTTAAGCATGTTCAGTAGCCAACTTAATTGTAGACATGAAAGCAACTTAAGCATGTTGACAGAGCTTGAAAAAATAGTTGTTAGTGAGGAAACAAACTTAAGCGTGTTTAGTAGCCAAATTAACTGTATCCATGAAACCAATTTTACCACATCAACAAAGAATAGAAAAAGAGTTGTATGAAGGAAACCAACTTAAGCATGTTCAGAAGGAACTTAAATGTATATATGAAAGCAACTTAAGCATGTTGACAGATATATGGAAAACAGTTGTATGATTGAAACCAACTTAATCATGTTCAGTAGCCAACTTAATTGTAGACATGAAAGCAACTTAAACATGTTGGCATAGCTTTTATTCAGGAAATAATTTAAACATGTTCATAAAGCCAAATTAATTGCCCAATTAATTGTATCGATGAAAACGACTTAAGCATCTGTGATGCATCTAAAATGTCTGTGATACTTCTAATTCTCCCGCCAATTGGAACACCCTGATAAATCTCTAGCCAAATCCAACAGCTCAAAGATACAACGCAAAAAGGAAAATAGCACCCACCAAATGAAACTAGTACCATTCGTTCCTTCTTGTCATCTCCCGAAGGCAGCACCTTTGCATCTCTTAGAGCCTTATCAGCTGCACATAGAACATATGCTATAAATTTTGATATAGATTTACTATTCTAGAAACATATTCACTCAACATTTCAAATAAGAAACTAAGTTTTGGTATGAGGAAAACAGGATCACCATTAAACATTTACATTCATAAAAAAAGAATCTCATTGGTACAACATGGATCCCAATTGGAGAAGAGAAAACACGAGGAACAAAGATTAATATGCAACTAAAAACTTTTATCTGCTTAACTTCACATATGAGGTATGCAACTTAGCAAACAATGAGTATGCAACTTAGCACCAATAAGGTATACAACTAGTAATTCCAGCTACAACAATGTTGGGAAATTGATGTAACTTGGGATCGAGCCTTGCCTCTATTTCTCAAGTTCATAATCACAAAGGGTTAAATAGCAAAAAGTTTGGATATGCATTCATCCAATGAAGGGGCAGCCATCAGTCATAGCAAGTTCAGATTCACACTTGTTTCATAGCAAAGGTGTATGCAGTAGATCGGTTGGTGTACCAAGAATTCAGCTACAATATATGGCAAACAAAATTATCCAAAGGGACAGCAGTTGGTGAAGAGGTGAAGTTACCAAGTAGTACTATTATACCATATTGTAGTAGCAGAGCACCACATCAATCGACCATATCCATTTCACTGAGATCGGAACCTCAAACTGAGCCATGGCTGTGACGTACTAGAGCCAATCACCGATGAGAATAAGAGTTGGGGAAGGAAAAGCAGCCGGGAAGTAGAAGGCAAAGATCGGCCGCAAGCGGCAAAGGAGTAGAAGGCTCGAATCGGCCACAGCCCACAGGAACACCAGGAAAAGAGGAGCAGAGCAAGAGAATCCCATGAGCTCAATTGACGCAGATCCCAGGGTCACGGCGGCGGAAACGCACTGGGACTCGGCGGCGAAGGAAGCCCACGGGAGCGTGTCACACGGAGCTATGACGCGCCGCCAGCCAGAGGAAACGCAGTGGGACGCGCCGGGAGCGGAAACGCACTGGGACGCCGCGGCGGACACCCACGTAGCGTGGCGGCGAAGGAAGCCCACGGGGGCGCGGGGCACAGGGCTGCGGCGCGCGGCCGGCCGGGAGCAACATGGGGAGATCATGGGGAACGACGTGGGGTGGGGTTCGTGCGTGTGGGTTCGTCAACGAGAAAGCCTTCCTCCAGCACGCGCTCCGCCGACGAGCTGAACGCCTGCTCCGTCGCACCCACCCCTTCTCCGGCGACGAAATTGCCGCCGACGAAACCCTAGTCCTACCGCGAGACAGAGAAATGGGGAACGGCTCAAGGAGAGAGAAGGGGGCTCTGCACCACGTACACAGGTGAGATTTTTTGACTTTCGTCGGAGCCAGATGGTTTCGGTCGGGAGGCGGTGCACGATCATATCGTCTAGGACGCATCGGACGGTTCATAATCGAGTGCTCGGTTGGACAGATAGCATCCAAGCACTTTTTAGCATTTGGGTAGTTGTATTGTGTGGGTTTTGTATCAATATGGAAGGAAGAAAGCATGTTCTTAAGTGAGGGCTTTGTTAGAGATGTTGGAACCCCCTTTAGCTCTCGGTTAGTAATTAGGGGCCAAGATCAATTTCAGAACGATGATGTTACAACATCCAATGTCAAATACATAGCGAAAGATCGGACGAAAATCACTTTCACCATCACACGGCTCCAACAAACTGGCACACATCCAACAAACCAGGCACAAAGCAAGGACTCTTATACACAAGCACCAACGAATCATCAGGCCTATACAGTGCACAGAAAGTAGAACCTTTGCAGTGCCTTGTCTAATACCAAGGCGAGTCAGGGACTGCGGTGATCACGCTCTTGACCTGCATGTACTTGTCCATGGCCATCATCCCCTGGTCCCGGCCGAACCCGCTCATCTTGTACCCGCCGAAGGGCGCCTCGGGGTCGAAGGCAAAGTAGCAGTTCACCCACACGGTCCCGGCGCGCACCGACCTCGATACCTTGTTGGCGATGTTCAGATCCTTGGTGATGATCCCGGCGGCCAGTCCGTACTTGGTGCAGTTGGCCTTCTCTATCGCCTCATCGACCGTCCTGGAGACACACAAGGTTAATGATGGCACTTGGTCTGAGACTCGCAGTTAATAATTCCAAAACAAAGGTAATTTTCTTCAAATGACGTTCGTGAAAAGTTTGACGCACTTGAACTTCATGAGGGACATCACAGGGCCAAAGATCTCATCTTGCGCGATCTTCATGTCCTCCTGTAGATAACACATTTTAGTGCCACTGTGCGTTGATGCAGGGAACAACATGATGTGCAGAGCTTGTTTTGTTCAGTAATGGTACAATAGAAGTTACCTTGACATCTGCAAATATGGTAGGCTCAATGTAGTATCCTTTGTCGCCGGTTGGTTTGCCGCCGGTGAGAAGAGTCGCCCCCTCGCTCTTGCCAATATCAATGTACTTTAGGACCCTCTCGAACTGGACCTTGTCAACCTAGATCCAAGGAAAATAACCAACGAATTAAATATTTACCACTTTCTTTTTTCTTTACGAAAGGCAGACATGCTGCTTTCATTGATCATAGAAGAGAAAGAAAAAGTTCCAGTACCAGTTACAGACCAACTACAAAACAGAACAGCTAGTCCAGAAAGAATTTTACGGAATTTTACCACTTTCTCTCCCGCCATGAACTCGTCTAGTTTTGACGGAATTTTACGGAATTGGTGACAGGGCAGACATGGTTTACCTGGGGACCCATGTTGGTGGCGACATCGAAGGGATCTCCAACTTTCCAGTTCTGTGCTGCCACGACGGCCTTCTTGACGAACTCGTCGTAGATCCCTTCCTGAACATAAACACGAGACCCGGCGACGCAAACCTCTCCCTGGAATTTTAGATTCAGATATCAGCTTACACATGTCAGTCTGCTACTCAGTGGAATTGCTTACTTTCTGAACATTGGTGATGCTGCGCTCGGTAAAGAAAATGTAATGCTTTACCTTGTTGAAGAAGATGGCGAGCCTTGAGAGCTCGACCGCCATGTCCACGTCGGCGTCGTCGAAGATTATCAGCGGACACTTGCCGCCGAGCTCAAGTGAGACCGTCTTCAGGTTGCTCCGTGCAGATGCCTCCATGACGAGGCGGCCGACTTCGCCAGAGCCAGTGAAGGCAACCTGATACGTACGGTAGTATATATTTGTCATGAGGAACTATATCTAGAACCACAAGTCCACAAGACACATGACAGTACGGCACATGTTGTGAGTGAAAATTCTGACCAAATTGCAGGTCAAATGTAGAACTTACGCTGTCGATGTCCATGTGGGAGGCAATGGCGGCGCCGGCGGTCGGGCCGAAACCTGGCACGACGTTGATCACTCCATCCGGAATACCGGCCTCCTTTGCGAGGTTAGCGTAGAAGAGCGCCGAAAGTGGGGTCTGCTCGGCTGGCTTGACAAGGACGGTGCATCCAGCGGCAAGGGCCGGGCTGATCTTGAGAAAGAACATGAGGCTGGGGAAGTTCCAGGGGATGATGACGCCGACGACGCCGACGGGCTCCTTGAGGGTGTGCCCCTGGTACTTGCCGGACACGCGCAGGGTCTCGCCGTGGATCTTGTCCGCAGCGCCGGCGTAGTAGCGCAGCATCTGCACCGCGTGGGGGATGTCGATGATCTTGCCCAGCAGCAGCAGCTTCCCGGCGTCGGCGCCGTCCAGCTGCGCCAGCTCCTCGATGTGCTGCTCCACCAGGTCGGCTAGCTTGCTCATGGCCCTGCCCCTCGCCTGCATTCATGGATGCACGCCGGCCACGACGACGATGACGTTGTCAGTCACATTGTCAAACAATCAAATCCCACTTCTACGGCGAGTGAGTTGACTGGGTCAAGGCGCGGCGGATTATACGTACGTATCCTGACATGCGGGGCCACGGGCCATGCTCGAAGGCCTCCCTGGCTGCCGCGACGGCCAGGTCCACGTCTGCTTTGTCCGCCTCCGCGATATCGGCTAGCACGTCGCCTGTTCGAGGGTCCCTCGTCTCGAAAGTCTTGCCTGTCAAATGGAATCAGCAAAGAAAACAATTTGTATCCATAATTATTCCTTCCCTTTTGCTAGATTTAGGTCGTTCGAGAAGTAATTAAGTTAGTTTCCGTTAGATTGGATCCGCAATTACATGTGGATGTGCAATTGCACATGTTTAAATTAGGTGACCGAAAATTATGTTAGTTTTAGGTTGATGAAGAACTAGCGGCGTGCGTATTCCTTTATCTGTTTGCAATCACATCAGCACAAGTACATGTGGGTGTCTCATCTAAATAAGTACGGTTAAGCACCCACGAGTCGTCGACATCGACTGGTAAGTAGCATATGCAACATCACTGGCGATGTTGCAATAATTCCGTAAGCAACGGCATAACGTGTACAGCTTCTCTAGCCGAATCTGAATGTCATGGTCATGGACGTGAGACAGACAAGTACTACAGCTCAAGTTCCGTCCATTGATCGATGAAGCAGATATTTCACAAAAAGCAACATCAGTACGTATGTGGTTCGACTGGTTCCCAGTTCCTACTTGGGTCTCCCGGCTAGCTTAATTACACCTCACAATCAATCTTGTAAACTTGTGGGCTTGATGCAAAGAATATGCAGCAAGTTGGTCCATACTATTATCGATCAATGAGATTTTTTTTCTGGAAAGTCAACTAACACGTCCTCCCTCACCGTGGGGTCACGGTATCGTGGAGCTACAAGGCAGGAGAAGGAGGAATGCTATTTCATATTTTCCCCCCTTCTTGCCTTACTTTGAGGAGAAGATGTTTCTAGCTCTTTTGGCTGGAGTAGTCACACTGGTTCTTTGAAGTCGGTCCTCCAAAGCGGCAGGCGGCGAGCCAAGCTAAAATCCATTTTGAATCCGGCACAAGGTCACAAAGTAACCTATGAATGATGCTAGCCAGTAGCCCCTGCATGGCTTCTCAAGCAGAGCAACTACAGGCTTGAATGGACAAAGAGAACTGATGTGTGGATTTATTGATTTAAGCACTCTTCTTTACGAACGTAGTGATTGCTAAACTAACATCGCTACATGTTGGGTATAATATTATAACTACCAAAACAAGATGTGTTTGCGAAGACGACAAAGGGGAAGCTAGCGTCTATGTGGGACTCCAAATTGGCGCCTAGCTTCTCGATCTCTCATAGAAAAATTGGCGCATAGATTATTAGCTTCTTTGATTCTACCGTAGGAAAATTGGCGCATAGCTTCTCGACTCTCGATCTTTCATAGAAAAATTGGCGCGTAGCTGGAACCAGTATAAGCATATTAATCATAACGTACCCGAGGCGGCGTCCACGAACTCGCCGTTGATGAAGAGCTTGGTGAACTTGATCTCAGGCACCACCACCGTCTGCTTTCCCTCGCCACCGCTGCCCTCGTTGCTCCCCATTGCGATATGTGTGTCAACTTAGCAACACAACCTTAATTAGCTTTGGCTCCGCCTGTTTCCTATATCAGAGATACAGTCTTGGAGACCATGGGTTTCTTATATAGAGAGGGCTTTGGCTCTTAGCTACAGCCTGGAGAAGAAGCACTATTTGGAATTGTCAAAGTCTCCCTCTCCTCCACGTTGTATCTCTGTCAGTTAGTTTTTTTTTTTTTTGGAGGGAGTATGTGTTAGCTAGTTGATGTTGCATCTCGTTCTAACTAATAGATGGTGATGTATTTCATGGACTGATCAACTATTTAATCTGTCACATTCAAAATCTTTTTTACCGGGGGAATCTGCCACATTCACATTTAAACACTCCAGGTTTTATATGTGCAAGTTCGGCCAAAACATACATAACACACTATTAGAAAAACAGATATACATATATGTATATATATAGATGTACTACCCATGGCGCATCAACAGAGTGGTGCACCAAGAGTACTTAGCGGTGGCGCATGGGCATGTGGCCACCCCTATCTGCCCTAGCCGTGGTGCACTTGCAAAAGTGGTGTGCCAAACCTATTCGTTGGCCTGGTTAGCAGGTCCACCCACCCTTAACCGTGAGGTACCAGAAAAAAGTGCGCCACAGGTATCGTTGGTACCCGTGGCACGGCAAATACAGGTGCGCCATGGCTGTACATATAAAACAACGATACAGAGAGAAGAGATTGGTTTGTGCCGTGTCTTTGCACCGGCTTGTCAATGTATATTTATAGTACCTCATGAGGTTAGGGTTACAATGGTTAAGATTACACGGTATACAACAACCTTCAATGGTTATCTATCCATCTATTTCGTGTAACACAAGGCTGGTTAGCTTTCGTTAGGATCGCACCATATCCTGAACTAACCTCATCGTTTAACAGTCCCTCTCGATCCAAACGAGTGCTAGCCAGGCACAGCTCATACTTCAGACGATCAAAAGCATCTCGACTTAAAGCCTTTGTGAAAATGTCTGCTAGCTGATCACGAAGAGGAAATGAATCGAACCTTCAGTGCCCTGCTGACACCTTTTCTCGCACAAAGTGAAAATCGATTTCTATATGCTTCGTTCGAGCATGGAACATCGGATTTGCTGTCAAGAACGTAGCTCCGAGATTATCACACCACAAGGTTTGTGCTTGCATTTGAAACACTCCCAGTTCTCAGTTCTCTGAGAACTGATTGCAACCAAGTAACTTCAGCCGTTCCATTTGCAATGGCCTTATATTCTGCCTCCGTACTCGAACGACTTACTGTCGGTTGCTTCCTTGAGCTCCATGACACCAAATTGGGTCCATAAAATACTGCATAGCCACCCGTTGAACGTCGATCATCTGGACAACCTGCCCAGTCGGCGTCTGTGTAAACACTCAGCTCAGTGAGGAGGATTTCTGAAAATGCAATCCAAAGCTAATTGTTCCCTTAACATATCTCAATATCCGCTTTACTGCTGACCAATGAACATCTGTCGGAGTAGCCAAAAACTGACAGACTCTGTTCACTGCAAAAGTAATGTCTGGACGAGTCAAGCAAAGATATTGCAGTGCACCTACTGTGCTCCTATAGCTGAAAGCTGACTTATCATCAAGCAGCACTCCGGTAGTTTTGCTAAATTTTTCCGTTGCAGACATTGGAGTTGCTATCTCCTTGCACCTATGCATATTAACCCGACGAAGGAGATCTGCTGCATATTTTGCCTGAGTCAGTGCAATGCCTCCATCTATATTTGTCACTTCTACACCCAGAAAATATGACAGCTTGCCAAGATCCTTCAGTGCAAACGAGTCTCGCAGCTTGCTCATCAAAACGTCAACTGCCTGCTTGGACGAGCCAGTGATGATTATGTCATCTACATATATCAGCATATAGATTATCACTCTCTTGTCTGTAAACACAAACAAAGACGTGTCTGCCTTGGATGGAACAAAGCCCATAGACTGAAGTTTCGAACTCAACTTGGAGTACCAAGCTCGTGGTGACTGCTTCAAACCATACAGTGATTTTTGCAAACGACACACTCGCTGTGGGTGATTACTGTCAACATACCCTGGCGGCTGACAAATATACACCTCCTCCTGAATATCGCCGTGGAGAAAAGCATTCTGGACATCGACTTGTCGGAGAGGCCAGCCACGGGACACGGCGATAGACAAAATCAGCCTCACAGTGGTGGATTTGACAACAGGGGAGAACGTGTCGGTGTAGTCGATGCCTTGGCGCTGAGTGAAGCCTTTGGCAACGAGTCTAGCCTTGTATCGATCCACTGAGCCGTCAGCCTTTTGCTTCACCTTTAACACCCATTTGCAGCCCACGATGTGTCGACCAGGGGGAGGATCAACGAGGCGCCAAGTGTTGTTGGTCTGTAGTGCACGAAATTCATCGTCCATAGCAGACTTCCATTTGGGATCACCGAGAGCATCCATATGCGAAGTAGGTTCAGCAGCAAATGCACGCTTGGTGAAGTCATACCGAACAATGCCATCGAACAATCGGATAGGCTTGACAGGACGTCGTGCATGTAATGGAGGATCGACCGGAGGAGCATCGTCCGCTGAACTCGGTGGCGAGGGAGATGCAGAGGTAAAACGAGCATCAGATGAGGAGGATGGCGAGCTTGGCTGGTGGGCCGACCCTGTAGCCGTGACCAGCGGTGTGTGCGGGGGAGAGTCACGGGCTCCGTCTTCCGGCCCAGCATGGCCCCCATCTGCTGCCCCCGCATGATCGACGTGAGCACCCGCCGGTGGTGCATGCATGGTGAGAGCGTCGAGGGGTGCGGCGTGATCGTCGTGTTGTGGACCTGAAACAGAGGGCAGAGCAATACCATCAGTAGCACTGGTCGCATCAGTACAAGCAGGTTCATCTGTTTCCGGTTCAGGGAGAAGAATGGCTGACTCGGTGGGTGGGGAGGGTTTGTTGGTGTCATTGGCAAAAGGGAACACGTGTTCGTCAAAGACAACATCACGTGAGACATATATGCGGCCAGTAGAGCGATCTAAGCACCGAAATCCAAGATGATCGGAGTTGTAACCCAAAAACACACACATGCGTGAGCGAAAGCTAAGTTTGCGATTGTTGTATGGTCGCAAATTAGGCCAACAGGCACATCCGAAAACTCGAAGAAAGTGATAATCAACATTCTTCCGAAAAAGTTTGGTTACTGGGGTTGAGTTGTGTATAACACGACTAGGCATGCGGTTGATCAAGTAGCATGCCGTAAGGATTGCATCATCCCAAAACCGAAGGGGTGCGGATGATTGAGCTAGGAGGGCCAAGGCAGTCTCGACCAAATGACGGTGCTTGCGTTCGATTGCTCCATTTTGCTGGTGGGTGTGAGGACACGAGATTCGATGAGTGATGCCCGTGGTTTGGAAGTAATGGTGAAGTTCCTGATACTCCCCTCCCCAATCTGATTGTACAGAAAGAATTTTGGTGCCAAGGGACAATTCAACACGATTTTGGAATTGGTAGAACACATGCTCAACATCAGATTTATGTTTCAGCAAGTACACCCATGTGAATTTACTAAAATCATCCAAAAAACTAACATAATAGCGAAACCCGCCAGCAGATTTAATTGCCGGATCCCATACATCCGTATGGACAAGTTCTAAAGGGGAAGTAGAAATTCGACTAGAGGCTGCATATGGCAGCTGATGGAGCTTTGCTTGCTGGCATGCGTCACATACATGCGGGACTCCTTTATTCTCAACAGGACCTAACTTATTCGACTGAAGAATGGCTTGGACAATGGGTGGCGCCGGATGTCCAAGCCGGCGGTGCCACAGTTCCTTGGATGAGGCGATGGAATGAGCTTGCGGAAGACGTGGATGGTGATGAGGATGGCATGGAGGAACTGGGTACAGACCGCCGGGAGCTCTACCGCGGAGCAGGGTTGCCTTCGTTTTGAGGTCCTTAACAAAAAAGGATTCAGGGTGAATTTCAACAAAACAAGCATTATCATTGGAAAGCCTATGGGTAGAAAGCATATTCTTGCTGATATGAGGAGAGTGCAAGACATTGGATAAACGAAGATTACGAGTTGAACCGGATAAACAAGATTCACCAACATGTAAGATGGGTATGTGCATACCATTGGCAACTTGGATCTGCTCGTTGCCTCTTTAGTTTTCATGGACGTGCAGGCGTTCCATGTCGTTCGTCATGTGGTCGGTGGCGCCGGAGTCCAAGTACCAGTTCGCGTCGCTGGAGTAGCCGTCACTGATGTTGGTGTAGTTGGCGGCGCGGTTGGAGGTCTCGGGTTGGATGGCGTGGTTGAAGTGCGACTAGCACCTCAGAGCATCGTGGCCGTAGACGCCACAAATCTGGCACGTCGACTTGTTGCCACCACGTCCTCGTCCTCCGCCCTTGGCATTGCCGTCGCGCCCAGAGCCATCGCCACGACCTCCGCCGTGGCTGCCACCGTTGTAGCCGCCGCCATTGTAGCCGCCGCCGTAGCGGCCTCCTCCGTTGCCGCGGCCTCCGTCCCCATGGCCACGGCCACCTCCTCCACGCTGAAAACCTCTGCCCCCGCCGCCACGGTAGGTGTTGTTGGCGGAGTGCTGAAAGGTCGTGTCGTTGTGCCCGCCGGAGGAGCGCCCGCCGGTCCGCGCCTCGTACGCGGTCAGATGCCCGTATAGGTCACTCAGCGTGAAGTCTTCATTGGCGGCGATCACGGTCATCGATGTGGTGAAGTTTTCGTGGTCCTCGCCCAGACCAGCCAGGATGTAGGAGACGATCTCGTCGTCCCCGAGCGGGTTGCCGATGGTCGCCATCGTGTCGGCGATCTTCTTGGTGTGGTGGAAGTAAGCAGACATCGACATGTCCCTCTTCTTCGGCTTCACCAGCGCGGTGCGAAGCTGCACGATCTGCGCCTTGGACCTGGACGCGAAGGTCCGATCCAGCGCCTCCCAAACCTGCTTCGACGTCTTGAGGAGTTGGACGTGGCCGAGGACGGCAGGAGTGAGGGAGGTGAGCAGGCCACTAAGGACCTGCTGATCCTGCTTGTGCCAGGCTGCATACTCAGGATTGTCGATCTGGTCAGAGCTCCCGACAGCGGCGGCGATGCGCTTTGGCGGCGCAGAGTTGGAGTCGTCGACGAAACCGAACAGATCGTTGCCGTAGAGAGCCAGTAAAGCCTGGTCCTTCCAGAGCAGGTAGTTCTCCTGATCAAGCTTGATGGAGACGGCGGCGCTCAGCGTGGCCGTGATACGTCTCCAACGTATCGATAATTTCTTGTGTTCCATGCCACATTATTGATGTTATCTACATGTTTTATGCACACTTTATGTCATATTCGTGCATTTTCTGGAACTAACCTATTAACAAGATGCCGAAGTGCCGCTTGTCTGTTTTCTGCTGTTTTTGGTTTCAGAAATCCTAGTAAAGAAATATTCTCGGAATTGGACGAAATAAAAGCCCGGAGGCCTATTTTCTCACGAAGCTTCCAGAAGTCCGAAGGAGAGACGAAGAGGGGCCACAGGGCGCCAAACCCTAGGGCGGCGCGGCCCCCCTTGGCCGCGCCGGCCCGTGGTGTGGGCCCCCGTGCCGCCTCTTGACCTGCCCTTCCGCCTACAAATAGCCTCCGTGACGAAACCCCCAGCACCGAGAGCCACGATACGGAAAACATTACCGAGACGCCGTCGCCGCCGATCCCATCTCGGGGATCCTCGGAGATCGCCTCCCGGCACCCTCGCCGGGAGAGGGGAATCATCTCCCGGAGGACTCTACACCGCCATGGTCGCCTCCGGAGTGATGAGTGAGTAGTCTACCCCCGGACTATGGGTCCATAGCAGTAGCTAGATGGTTGTCTTCTCCCCATTGTGCTATCATTGTCTGGATCTTGTGAGCTGCCTATCATGATCAAGATCATCTATATGTAATTCTATATGTTGCGTTTGTTGGGATCCGATGAATAGAGAATACTTGTTATGTTGATTATCAAAGTTATGCTTATGTGTTGTTTATGATCTTGCATGCTCTCCGTTATTAGTAGATGCTCCGGCCAAGTAGATGCTTTTAACTCCAAGAGGGAGTACTTATGCTCGATAGTGGGTTCATGCCCGCATTGACACCGGGACAGAGTGACGAAAGTTCTAAGGTTGTGTTGTGCTGTTGCCACTAGGGATAAAACATTGATGCTATGTCTAAGGATGTAGTTGTTGATTACATTACGCACCATACTTAATGCAATTGTCTCGTTGCTTTGCAACTTAATACCGGAGGGGGTTCGGATGATAACCCGAAGGTGGACTTTTAGGCATAGATGCAGTTGGATGGCGGTCTATGTACTTTGTCGTAATGCCCAATTAAATCTCACTATACTCATCATGATATGTATGTGCATTGTCATGCTCTCTTTATTTGTCAATTGCCCAATCGTAATTTGTTCACCCAACATGCTGTTCGTCTTATGGGAGAGACACCTCTAGTGAACCGTGGACCCCGGTCCAATTCTCTTTACTCGAAATACAATCTACCGCAATACTTGTTCTACTCGTTTTCTCTGCAAACAATCATATTCCACACAATACGGTTAATCCTTTGTTACAGGCAAGCCGGTGAGATTGACAACCTCACCGTTTCGTTGGGGCAAAGTAGTTTGGTTGTGTTGTGCAGGTTCCACGTTGGCGCCGAATCTCCGGTGTTGCGCCGCACTACATCTCGCCGCCATCAACCTTCAACGTGCTTCTTGGCTCCTCCTGGTTCGATAAACCTTGGTTTCTTTCCGAGGGAAAACTTGCTGCCTGTGCTCATCATACCTTCCTCTTGGGGTTGCCCAACGAACGTGTGAAATACACGCCATCAAGCATATTTTCTCGGCGCCGTTGCCGGGGAGATCAAGACACGCCGCAAGGGGAGTCTCCACTTCTCAATCTCTTTACTTTGTTTTTGTCTTGCTTTATTTTATTTACTACTTTGTTTGCTGCACTATATCAAAATACAAAAAAATTAGTTGCTAGTTTTACTTTATTTGCTATCTTGTTTGCTATATTGAAAACACAAAAAAATTAGTTTACTTGCATTTACTTTATCTAGTTTGCTTTATTTACTATTGCTAAAATGGCCAACGCTGAAAATACTAAGTTGTGTGACTTCACAACCACAAATAATAATGATTTCTTATGCACACCTATTGCTCCACCTGCTACTACAAGCAGAATTCTTTGAAATTAAACCTCGCTTTATCGAATCTTGTTATGAACCATCAATTTTCTCGGTGTTAGTTCTGATGATGCTGCTGCCCATCTCAATAATTTTGTTGAACTATGTGAAATGCAAAAATATAAAGATGTAGATGGTGATATTATTAAACTAAAATTGTTCCCTTTCTCATTAAGAGGAAGAGCTAAAGATTGGTTGCTATCTCTCGCCTAAGAATAGTATTGATTCATGGACTAAATGCAAGGATGCTTTTATTGGTAGATATTATCCCCCTGCTAAAATTATATCTTTGAGGAGTAGCATAATGAATTTTAAACAATTAGATACTGAACATGTTGCTCAAGCTTGGGAAAGAATGAAATCTCTGGTTAAAAATTGCCCAACCCATGGACTCGACTACTTGGATGATCATCCAAACCTTCTATGCAGGACTAAATTTTTCTTCGCGGAATTTATTGGATTCAGCTGCCGGAGGTACCTTTATGTCCATCACATTGGGGGCGGCTACAAAACTTCTTGATGATATGATGATAAATTACTCCGAATGGCACACGGAAAGAGCTCCACAAGGTAAGAAGGTAAATTCCGTCGAAGAATCCTCCTCCTTGAGTGATAAGGTTGATGCTATTATGTCTATGCTTGCGAATGATAGGACTAATGTTGATCCTAATAATGTTCCGTTAGCTTCATTGGTTGCACAAGAAGAACATGTTGATGTAAACTTCATTAAAAATAATAATTTCAACAACAATGCTTATCGAACAATTCTAGTAATAACTATAGGCCATATCCTTATAATAATGGTAACGGTTATGCTAATTCTTATGGGAATTCTTACAACAATAATAGGAATTCACCCCTGGACTTGAAGCCATGCTTAAAGAATTTATTAGTACACAAACTGCCTTTAACAAATCGTTGAGGAAAAGCTCAATAAAATTGATATTCTTGTTTCTAGAGTTGATAGTCTTGCCTCCGATGTTGATCTTTTGAAATCGAAAGTTATGCCTAATAGGGACATTGAAAATAAAATTGTTACTACAGCAAATGCCATTCAAGTTAGAATTAATGAGAATATAAGACTAATGGCTGAACTGCGTGCTAGGTGGGATAGAGAAGAAAATGAAAAACTAGCTAAAGAGAAGAATACAGCTAAAGTTTGGACTATTACCACCACTAGTAATGCTAATGCTATACATGTTGCTGCACCTCCTACTCATACTAATAAAAGAATTGGTGTTAGCAATGTTTCCACTTCTAATGCAAAGCGCGAAAACTCGCCTCGAAACCGCTAAAACCGCCGAAACCGCCTGCGATAAAGCCGCTGAAATTTTTTCCAACATTGGGGATGATGATCCCATTGCTTTAGATTATAATGGTTTGAATTTTGATGATTGCCACATCTCTGAAGTTATAAAGTTCTTGCAAAAACTTGCTAAAAGTCCCAATGCTAGTGCTATAAATTTGGCTTTCACGCATCATATTACAAATGCTCTCATAAAAGCTAGAGAAGAGAAACTAGAGCGCGAAGCCTCTATTCCTAAAAAGCTAGAAGATGGTTGGGAGCCCATCATTAAGATGAAGGTTAAAGATTTTGATTGTAATGCTTTATGTGATCTTGGTGCAAGTATTTCTGTTATGCCGAAGAAAATTTATAATATGCTTGACTTGCCACCGCTGAAAAATTGTTATTTGGATGTTAATCTTGCTGATCATTCTACAAAGAAACCTTTGGGTAAAGTTGATAATGTTCGCATTACCGTTAACAATAATCTTGTTCCCGTTGATTTTGTTGTCTTGGATATTGAATGCAATGCATCTTGTCCAATTATATTGGGAAGACCTTTTCTTCGAACCGTTGGTGCTATTATTGATATGAGGGAAGGAAATATAAAGTATCAATTTCCTCTCAAGAAAGGTATGGAACACTTCCCTAGAAAGAGAATGAAGGTACCTTATGATTCTATCATTAGAACAAATTATGATGTTGATGCTTCATCTCTCGATGTTACTTGATACACACTTTCTCGCGCCTAGCTGAAAGGCGTTAAAGAAAAGCGCTTATGGGAGACAACCCATGTTTTTACCTACAGTACTTTGTTTCTATTTTGTGTCTTGGAAGTTGTTTACTACTGTAGCAACCTCTCCTTATCTTAGTTTTGAGTTTTGTTGTGCCAAGTTAAGCCGTTGATAGAAAAGTAAGTACTAGATTTGGATTACTGCGCAGTTCCAGATTTCTTTGCTGTCACGAATCTGAGCCCACTGCCCTGCAGGAAGCTCAGAAAATTATGCCAATTTACGTGCATGATCCTCAGATATGTACGCAACTTTCATTCAATTTGAGCATTTTCATTTGAGCAAGTCTGGTGCCATTTTAAAATTCGTCAATACAAACTGTTCTGTTTTGACAGATTCTGCCTTTTATTTCGCATTGCCTCTTTCGCTATGTTGGATGAATTTCTTTGATCCACTAATGTCCAGTAGCATTATGCAATGTCCAGAAGTGTTAAGAATGATTGTGTCACCTCTGAATATGTCAATTTATATTGTGCACTAACCCTCTAATGAGTTGTTTCGAGTTTGGTGTGGAGGAAGTTTTCAAGGATCAAGAGAGGAGTATGATGCAACATGATCAAGGAGAGTGAAAGCTCTAAGCTTGGGGATGCACCCGGTGGTTCACCCCTGCATATATCAAGAAGACTCAAGCTTCTAAGCTTGGGGATGCCCAAGGCATCCCCTTCTTCATCAACAAATTATCAGGTTCCTCCCCTGAAACTACATTTTTATTCGGCCACATCTTATGTGCTTTTTCTTGGAGCGCCGTTTTGTTTTAGTTTTTGTTTTGTTTGAATAAAATGGATCCTAGCATTCACTTCATGGGAGAGATACACACTCCGCTGTAGCATATGGACAAATATGTCCTTGGTTTCTACTCATAGTATTCATGGCGAAGTTTCTCCTTCGTTAAATTGTTATATGGTTGGAATTGGAAAATGATACATGTAGTAATTGCTATAAATGTTTTGGGTAATGTGATACTTGGCAATTGTTGTGCTCATGTTTAAGCTCTTGCATCATATGCTTTGCACCCATTAATGAAGAAATACATAGAGCATGCTAAAATTTGGTTTGCATATTTGGTTTCTCTAAGGTCTAGATAATTTCTAGTTTTGAGTTTGAACAACAAGGAAGACGGTATAGAGTATTATAATGCTTTCAATATGTCTTTTATGTGAGTTTTGCTGTACTAGTTCATCCTTGTGTTTGCCTCAAATAACCTTGCTAGCCTAAACCTTGTATCGAGAGGGAATACTTCTCATGCATCCAAAATACTTGAGCCAACCACTATGCCATTTGTGTCCACCATACCTACCTACTACATGGTATTTTCCAGCCATTCCAAAGTAAATTGCTTGAGTGCTACCTTTAAAATTCCATCATTCACCTTTGCAATATATAGCTCATGGGACAAATAGCTTAAAAACTATTGTGGTATTGAATATGTAATTATGCACTTTATCTCTTATTAAGTTGCTTGTTGTGCGATAACCATGTTTACTGGGGAACGCCATCAACTTGTTGTTGAATTTCATGTGAGTTGCTATGCATGTTTGTTTTGTCGGAAGTAAGGGCGATCTACACTGAGTTGAATGGTTTGAGCATGCATATTGTGAGAGAAGAACATTGGGCCGCTAACTAAAGCCATGTTCCATGGTGGAAGTTTCAGTTTTGGACAAACATCCTCAAATCTCTAATGAGAAAAGAATTAATTGTTGTTGAATGCTTAAAGCATTAAAAGAGGAGTCCATTATCTCGTTGTCTATGTTGTCCCGGTATGGATGTCTAAGTTGAGAATAATCAAAAGCGAGAAATCCAAATGCGAGCTTTCTCCTTAGACCTTTGTACAGAGCGGCATAGAGGTACCCCTTTGTGATACTTGGTTAAAGCATATGTATTGCGGTGATAATCCAGGTAGTCCAAGCTAATTAGGACAAGGTGCGAGCACTATTAGTACACTATGCATGAGGCTTGCAACTTATAAGATATAATTTACATGATGCATATGCTTTATTACTACCGTTGACAAAATTGTTTCATGTTTTCAAAATCAAAGCTCTAGCACAAATATAGCAATCGATGCTTTTCCTCTATGAGGACCATTCTTTTACTTTTATGTTGAGTCAGCTCACCTATTTCTCTCCACCTCAAGAAGCAAACACTTGTGTGAACTGTGCATTGATTCTTACATACTTGCTTATTGCACTTATTATGTTACTCTATGTTGACAATATCCATGAGATATACATGTTACAAGTTGAAAGCAACCGCTGAAACTTAATCTTCTTTTGTGTTGCTTCAATACCTTTACTTTGAATTATTGCTTTATGAGTTAACTCTTATGCAAGACTTATTGATGCTTGTCTTGAAATGCTATTCATGAAAAGTCTTTGCTTTATGATTCACTTGTTTACTCATGTCATACACATTGTTTTGATCGCTGCATTCACTACATATGCTTTACAAATAGTATGATCAAGTTTATGATGGCATGTCACTCCGTAAATTATCTTTGTTATCGTTTTACCTCGCTCGGGACGAAGCGTAACTAAGCTTGGGGATGCTGATACGTCTCCAACGTATCGATAATTTCTTGTGTTCCATGCCACATTATTGATGTTATCTACATGTTTTATGCACACTTTATGTCATATTCGTGCATTTTCCGGAACTAACCTATTAACAAGATGCCGAAGTGCCAGCTTGTCGTTTTCTCGCTGTTTTTGGTTTCGTAAATCCTAGTAAAGAAATATTCTCGGAATTGGACGAAATAAAAGCCCAGAGGCCTATTTTCTCACGAAGCTTCCGTAAGTCCGAAGGAGAGACGAAGAGGGGCCACGGGGCGCCAAACCCTAGGGCGGCGCGGCCCCCTTGGCCGCGCCGGCCTGTGGTGTGGGCCCCCGTGCCGCCTCTTGACCTGCCCTTCCGCCTACAAATAGCCTCCGTGACGAAACCCCCAAGCACCGAGAGCCACGATACGGAAAACATTACCGAGACGCCGTCGCCGCCGATCCCATCTCGGGGATCCTCGGAGATCGCTCTCCGGCACCTCGCCGGGAGAGGGGAATCATCTCCCGGAGGACTCTACACCGCCATGGTCGCCTCCGGAGTGATGAGTGAGTAGTCTACCCCTGGACTATGGGTCCATAGCAGTAGCTAGATGGTTGTCTTCTCCCCATTGTGCTATCATTGTCGGATCTTGTGAGCTGCCTATCATGATCAAGATCATCTATATGTAATTCTATATGTTGCGTTTGTTGGGATCCGATGAATAGAGAATACTTGTTATGTTGATTATCAAAGTTATGCTTATGTGTTGTTTATGATCTTGCATGCTCTCCGTTATTAGTAGATGCTCTGCCAAGTAGATGCTTTTAACTCCAAGAGGGAGTACTTATGCTCGATAGTGGGTTCATGCCCGCATTGACACCGGGACAGGTGACGTAAAGTTCTAAGGTTGTGTTGTGCCGTTGCCACTAGGGATAAAACATTGATGCTATGTCTAAGGATGTAGTTGTTGATTACATTACGCACCATACTTAATGCAATTGTCCGTTGCTTTGCAACTTAATACCGGAGGGGTTCGGATGATAACCCGAAGGTGGACTTTTTAGGCATAGATGCGCTTGGATGGCGGTCTATGTACTTTGTCGTAATGCCCAATTAAATCTCACTATACTCATCATGATATGTATGTGCATTGTCATGCTCTCTTTATTTGTCAATTGCCCAACCGTAATTTGTTCACCCAACATGCTGTTCGTCTTATGGGAGAGACACCTCTAGTGAACTGTGGACCCCGGTCCAATTCTCTTTACTGAAATACAATCTACTCGCAATACTTGTTCTACTGTTTTCTCGCAAACAATCATATTCCACACAATACGGTTAATCCTTTGTTACAAGCAAGCCGGTGAGATTGACAACCTCACCGTTTCGTTGGGGCAAAGTAGTTTGGTTGTGTTGTGCAGGTTCCACGTTGGCGCCGGAATCTCTCGGTGTTGCGCCGCACTACATCTCGCCGCCATCAACCTTCAACGTGCTTCTTGGCTCCTCCTGGTTCGATAAACCTTGGTTTCTTTCTGAGGGAAAACTTGCTGCTGTGCTCATCATACCTTCCTCTTGGGGTTGCCCAACGAACGTGTGAAATACACGCCATCAGGCCGCGATATTGATCGGCATGGTGGTCGGAGCCATGGACGTCGTGTGGGAGTGTTGGCTCTGATACCATATAAAACAACGATACAGAGAGAAGAGATTGGTTTGTGCCGTGTCTTTGCACCGGCTTGTCAATGTATATTTATAGTACCTCATGAGGTTAGGATTACAATGGTTAAGATTACACGGTATACAACAACCTTCAATGATTATCTATCCATCTATTTCGTGTAACACAAGGCTGGTTAGCTTTCGTTAGGATCGCACCATATCCTGAACTAACCTCATCGTTTAACAGTACAAATATTCAAACTCTGAAATTTGGGGTCAGCATATATATGTGTGGCGCACGGGGCCTTGGTGCACCACTCTCTTGATGTGCCATGGGTAGGCTTGCAAGGCTTTGGTCCCCCCCCCCCCCCCCCCCTCCCAATCGCCTTTTCAATTTTTCAAAAGAAAAGATAGAAATTTAAAAAAATAAAATCCTTCGTGGTGGTCATGCGTTATGCCATCTAGTTTTAAGGAAATTAACAATCATGAATTTTGAATTTTGATTTTTTTATTCAAAATGGTGCCATCTTTCGCTACACTGGCTCCAGATTTTGCATACGACATCCGATGAAAAAGCTTTTTATATGAAAATGTATCTACGGGAAAAAAATTACATCCGATTTCAAGTGCCAACGGCCGTTTACCGATTTTCTAGAATCCTCAAAATAATAAACGAAAATAGAGTTTTCAAAGCTTTTAGATTTCGATGCAAAAAAATTAATATTTTTTACCCGTGGCGAACCCGGAAAGTAGTGGTCCGCCACGGCTAACTTACCTTGGCCCCGACTACAAGAGCAGGACATGGCAGCCTCCTTTCCACACATCTCACTTCCCCTTCTCCACCAAAGGGAGACATCCCTTCCTCCTTTGATGCCTTCCTCCGACGATAACCGACCACGTACGCTAGTTTGTCCGCCCTTCCCAAGGATGACGACGCCCCTCCCCAACTGTTGCTCGTCCTCCTCCGACCGACCACGCTCTATTTCGCACCTGCCATGGACGCCGGCTACCTGCTCCGCCCCTACTATGGACGTCGGCGACCTGCTCCTCCTTTTTTGTCCATCCTCGACCGACCATGCCCAGCTCCGCCCTTGTCGTGGACTTCTTACCTCCCAACGGCGTTGATGGTAAAAATGTCCGACAGTGCAAGGGGGCTAATCGCAAGACTGCCATCAGATCTAGATCTAGGTTTCAAAAAAAAATGAAAAAATACCCATGGCGCACCGTTAATAGTTACCCGTGGCGCACCACCATGTCCGCCGCGGCTATTTACACTAGCCATGGCGCATCAAATGGGCGCCACGGGTAACTATTAGAAGTGGCGCGCTAGCCTGGTGCACAACAACAATAGGTGCGCCACGGGTAGCTGTTTTTCTAGTTTTTTTTCGATAAAGGATGCTTTCATTACTTTTATAAGCAATTACATCCAGCCTCTGCATTACCAGGATGCACACAGCCGTTTATGTTGTCTCAGGTTCGAAAAGGATAAAAACAAAAACTAGGCGAGATACACATCAAGATGAAACATATAACGCCTAAGGAGTAGGTGGGGCATCTATCCGTAGACTATGCTGCCACCCATGTTGGGAAAAAGTATCCCTCGCCGTAGCCTCCAACCGTGTACAGACCTCCGTAAACAGGTCTCGGTTCTCCACTCGCTGAAGAGGTAACCACGAACGGAGAATACCGTACATCCGTAGATGACCTGCAACAAAGAGCAATTCATATCATTAAAAATCTTGTCATTTCTACATAGCCAAAGCGCCCGGATAACCGCTAGCGCCCCCACCCTAAGAAGCAACTTAAACCTTGAATCAACACCATGGAGCCAATTACCAAAGACATTGGCAACACTAGCTCGGAGGATACAGTGGTAGACGCTACTTGGATGACTCGACCATATAGATCTCGCGAACCGGCATCGGAAGAACAAGTGCTTGATTGTTTCGTCCTGTTGACGTAAAACACATCGAGTACTCCCATGCCAATTACGCTTAACAAGATTATCTTTGGTGAGGATTACCCCTCGACGAAGATACCACCCAAAATTTTTAATTTTTAATGGTATCTTCATCTTCCAAATCTTTTTATTATTATCAACTGGTAGATCAGAAAGAAGGATCGTGTTGTAGAAAGATTTCACAGAGAAAGCACCGTTGGCATGTAGGTTCCATCTAAATTCGTCCGGTTCGTCCGATAATTGAATATCCTCGAGCCGTTGAATTAAGGTATTCCATGCCGCAAGTCTTTGTCCAAGTAAAACCCGTCTGAACGTCACATTCGGGGGTGAGGTAGCCATTACAGTGGCAATGGTATCACCTTGACGACGAGCAATCCTATAAAGAGCTGGATACTGTTCACTTAGGGGTGCGTTGTCAAGCTAAGCATCTTCCCGTAAACGTATTTGTGCTCCATTTCTGATTGAGAAAGTGCCATGGCGAAAAAATTCATTTTTAGTCGCCATTAGCCCGGCCCAGAAGTGAGAATCCCCTGGTTTCCAAACCATTTGGGATAATGTCTTCGAACCGATATACTTTCGCCGAAGGATAGTCTGCCAAGTCCCATCCTCAGTGAGGAGCTTAAACAGCCATTTTCCCAATAGGGCCGAATTCTTGACTTCCAAATCATGAACTCCAAGCCCACCTTGGTCTTTGGGACTACAAACTATACTCCACTTAACCAGTCGATATTTCTTTTTCTCACTGTCCCCTTGCCAAAAGAATCTGGATCGATAATAATCGAGTTTATGCAGAATTCCTTTTGGTAGGATGAAAAATGATAACATATACAGTACCATGTTTGTGAGTACCGAATTAATGAGTACCAATCTTCCACCTAGGGACAGCAACTTGCCTTTCCAGCTACTAAGGCGTTTTTGTAGTCTTTCTTCCACTAATTTCCATTCCGCGATTGTAAGTCTCCGATAATGAATCGGAATACCCAAATAACGAATCGGAAATTGGCCTTGCCCGCAACCAAACAACTCTGTGTACAGAGTCACATCATTTTGGGCATCACCGAAGCAGAACAATTCACTCTTATGGAAATTGATTTTCAATCCTGACAATTGCTCAAAGGCCGCCAAGATTAATTTCAAGTTTTGAGCTTTTTCAAGATCATGATCCATAAATAGAATTGTATCATCGGCGTATTGAAGTATAGATAAGCCACCATCAACTAGATGTGGAATCACTCCTTCAATCTGGCCATCAGCCTTAGCCCGCTCTATGAGTATAGCCAGAATATCCGCTACAATGTTGAACAACATCGGTGATAACGGATCCCCTTGGCGTAACCCTTTTCGTGTTTGGAAATAGTGACCGGTGTCATCATTGACCCGGATTGCGACACTACCTCCATACACAAAATCATTTATCGAGCGCGCCACTCCGGAGAAAAACCTTTCATCCTGAGTGTTTGCTGTAGAAACGACCACTTAACTTTATCATACGCCTTTTCAAAATCTAGTTTCAAAATAATCCCATTTAATTTCTTAGAATGCATCTCATGTACCGTCTCATGCAAGACCGCCACTCCATCAAGGATATTTCTTCCTTGCATAAAGACCGTCTGTGATGGCTGGACAACATGATCCGCAACCGTATTAAGTCTAATGGTGGCCACTTTCGTGAAAATCTTGAAACTTACATTTAATAGGCAGATAGGTCTATATTGTTGAATCCTTTCTGCCTCATTAACTTTCGGTAACAAGATTACTTCACCAAAATTTAGACGAAATAATTCTAGTTGTCCAGAGTGTAGGTCACTGAACAAATCTAGAAGGTCCGATTTAATCGTGTCCCAGAAAGTTTGATAAAACTCAGCTGGGAAACCATCAGGACCCGGTGCTTTGTTGCATTCCATTTGGAAAACTGCCTTCTGAACCTCTTCCTCAGTATAAGGTGCGGTTAGTAGACCATTTTCCTCAACGGAAACTTGGGGTATATCGGCCGTTAAATCCTCATTAAGAGAGAATTTTTTGGCTTCATTAAATTGTGACATGCACTTAAATTTAATAAATTGGTCCCAAATTTTTTGGCTTCATTAATTCTTTACGCCATCAAAAAGTACACTAGTGAGATATCCATTTTGAGAGTAGGAAGCATGTCACGTTTACAGTTTTTCCCTCAGATTTAGAACATATTTAGCACAAGCCCTACCCCCCAAATGCCTAAAGTCATGGGTCGGCCTCAATCCTTCAGCCATTTAAAACAGCTGCCAATTCCAACAGCACCTAGCTTTTACCACCATTATAAAAATAAATTCAAACTCAACATAACGCAAACACCATTGCAATTTAAACTACACATTACATAAACTCCAACAGAGTAATTAAACATAAAATAAAATAAACATGACATGAGAACTTAAATTCAAACACTATTTTAGTCCTTATTCTTTTTCACCGTCCACCGGTAGACAACGGTGCAATCCAGCCGGCAGCAGCACCCGATTGTCCCCGCTATCCACATGCATCCAGTCGTTGTTGCAGTTAGAGTCAACCGTCATCGTTAGTGACCACGGCAGCCCTCCTTGTTCGATTAAGTATGGATCGTCATAACCATGCATGGCTGCCTGATTTTAATCATACCCCAGACGGTAGCAAGTGCGGTAGTTTAAGTACCATAGAGGAACGGGGATTAGCTACTGCCTGGAAGTTGCCTTTTCTTATATCAACATGTATAGATCGGACATTGTCTTATGTATATGGAGGTCGATCATTGGTTAGTTTCGTCTTCCCTGGCGCGCAACAAGAGGTTGACTTTGCGTGTTACAAAGCCGCCTAGCACGGACACTCCAGCAACAGTTCCATATTATAAGTAGAACAACCGCTGCATTATCTTGTGAGTACATCATCGATCACAATTGCAAGATCGACTGAGCGATCGAAACACAGAGACTTTGACAATCTCATGAGCTGCCGGTTGTTATATATCCCAGCTTGCATGAAATTTTGATTGGGTGATCAGGAACCCAACGATAATTTATCGTTTTAGAGAACAAACTTAGCTGTCAGCCCGGAACAATCAAAGAAACCGATCCTTTTTAATATGTTATCTGATCTAAAAACATATAATTGCCTAAATGATTCTGAGTAGCTTGCTAGAAGCTCCTGTGCATTTCTATTTTTTCGATAAAGGATGTTTTATTACTCTGAAAGACTGTACCATACAGTTCAAAAGAGCTTTGTAGGATATTTTGCCCCTATGTTTGTTTTTGGTAATTGATGATAATTTCTATGGACTAATATTTTCATTGAGTTCTTATTTGAAGGAATACTCCATAGGTTTTACTTCAAGTCCTTTTGTTGGATTCAAGATAGTTAATGTTAAGAGCGAAGATTTGGCTCGAAGTCGGTGTCACAATCCTCCAAGCCTCATGAGTTGAGCTATTGGTGACCAAGACCTAGAGCATGCAATCAAGTGAGGTGTTCCGGCTTGAATGAAGTATGAGCATTGTTACCAAGGTCAAGCGGAATGCGGCTAATTCTCTTACCCTCTTATGGTGTCGGGTCACGATGTGAAAAGAGAGAGGAAGAACTCGGGACGGAGTTCGAAACAACGCTCGAAGACAGAGCTCAGAAACGCTCGACATGGTAATCTCCTCTTTTCGGTTTTTCTTTAGTATAGGACCTCGCACTATTAAGAGTGGGTCAGAGTCGTTATTTGATTGTTTGGCTCAAATAACCTTTCTCTTCCATCCCATTCGTTTGGCATCTTTCATCAATTTTATCTTCGCCACCATATGTTGCCTTTGATCCCCTCTTTTCCGCATCTCCAAGCGGTACTCGTTTTTGCTCGGCGTTTGCCATTTCGTTTCTGCCATTTTTGTTCGCCACAAAAATATTTCACTCTTTCTTTTTCCAATAGTTTGCTTCCAAAAGATGTCCCGAAGTGTGCTCGGTTTACTGCCAAAAGAAAGAAGGAAGGAAGGAAGAAGATGAGAAAATAAAAATAAAAACGGTGAAATAGGCCGGTCAGACCGGCCGGCCCATCCAGCTTCTACTTCCGCGTTCCAGTAAGTTGGCCCGGTCAAACCGGGCCGGAGGCCAGTCTAACCGGGGGGCAGCCCACCGCGCCTCCTCTCTCTCCGCATCGCGCAGCTGCGTCAGGCAATGCTCTAGCTTCTCCACGCGTCGCACGCTGCAGCTCCGCTCAGCCGAAAATCCCGCTCGCCCGCTCCTTTTCCCTAGCCACGCTGCACGCCGCCTCGCTGGCCCACGCGCTGCGTGGCGCATCTGCCGCACGCCACTCCTGCTCTCGATTCATTTCTCGCTGCTCTGCTCCCAACATCGAACGCGAGAGTTACTGCCTCGCTGGCCCAACCGACCGCCGCACCTCCTCCCACACTTGTTGCCTCAGTTCCAGCGGATGCCAAACAATCGTGGCTCCCACCGCGCGCTCCTGCCCTCGCCCGCTCGCTGCTCTAGCTAGATAGGTGGGCCGATATAACCGGCCCACAACCCGGTTATACCGGTTGTACCCTCTATTTTTTTCGTCTGGTACAGTTTATTTTTCCTTGGTGCGGTTTCCAGTGGATTGGGTCGGCATGACCAGGCCCAGAGCTAGTCATACTGGCCAACTCTTTTTCCTGCACGAAAAACACCTATAACGGCTAGTTTTTCCATATAAGGCAAACCAAAATTCATGGAACCTTACCTTTGTCATTCCTATTGATCTAGATCTATTTCAAAGGCCTCAAGAACTCCATTGCAATTTCCCACACCAAATTCTTGATCCCGTGAGATTCGTCCAACGCATTTGAGAGTTCATTTGTGCATCTCGAAGATCTCTTCATCCCCTCTCTCTCTCTCTCTCTCTCTCTCTCTCTCTCTCTCTCTCTCTCTCTCTCTCTCTCTCTCTCTCTCTCTCTCTCAACCGTTCACTTTTCGATTTTAGCCATCGTACCAAGTTTCCTTGTCCAATCTTATTACCCTTGGAGGTTGAGGACTCCTAAGCGGTAGCGGTCGCCGGGAGCGATCAACTTGTGATCGAGCCGGAAAGTTTGTACGAGATCGAAGGCAACCCTAAGGTCTTCACATAGTGGAAAAGGGCTCCTACTTCGTGGAAGGATCTCACGGAGAAGAAGGTGATTCTTCGTGGCGTTCGGTGTCTTTCGTGGTAACCGCACCTCTCCCACGGTGACTAGCTTCCCCTCAAGGAAGTGAACATAGAGATAAATCATCGTCTCCGCATGCTTCCTTTATTTCTTTTCACTTATTTAATTTATGATAGCCATCGAGCTTGAAGTTCTTGATATATGTATTTTGACATATAGGGTGCTCCACTTAGTTTACATTTGGCCACATTATTTATCGGCATAGACTCAAATTACAAACAAGTCAAGAAATTTTTTATAGAACCTATTCACCCTCACCCTCACCCCCTCTAGGTTGGACAGGATGCACACAGCCACACAAATCCAAAAAAAATGACAAAAAGGAAAAGGTGATAATCATACTTCCAACAATGTGCGATAAAAATATCCCTCACCATCTCCTCTAACCGTGTAGACATCTTCATAAATAGATCGCCATTCTCCATAGAAATAATCTTAAATGGCGGAAACTGGTACACCGATATATGACTTGCATAAGAGAAAAAAACTTACCATTAAATACCTTGCCATTTTTACATGGAAAGCACTTTCACCCTAACGAAATTCTAAGCTTGATATCAATACCATGTAGCCAAGTGCCAAAAAAATTCACAATACTACGTGAAGGTTACAACGTAGAAGCTACTTGAATGATTGGTAATATTATTTTTTAGAAATGGGAAGCAAAGCCCCGGCCTCTGCATCGAGACGATGCATAGAGCCATTAATTACATTATTTATAAGTCTAATACTTTTTTTATAGCTCATTGGATCACATATGATGTACATAAAGATCAACCAAAGAAATTAAAATAAAGTGTACTTAAGCATCCTGTAGTCTTCTAGAAAGCAGCGAGCCATCATGGTTGTAGATAGCCCGAGCAACCATCTCTAAACGGTTGCATCCAAAATCTGTAAACGCCCGTTGCGACCCCGGAAGAAGATAAGATCACTCTTGGGTCTAGAAAGTAGACATATGGATAACCTATAAAAAGCGAGCAGTTCCAACTGACAAATGGTTAACTTCGTCAATGCCCATGATGATGGACTTGGGTTTCAGGAAGGAGGACACCGACAAATCAACAAACCGGTCAGCCAACAAATATTACTATCAAGGGCGAATCGCCAAGATTACCATATGTGAAACTAGGGTTACAGGGGTGTTTGCTCTGATTCAATCTGTCCCCTCTCGGTGGCTTCTCCCAGACCTTATATAGCGGGCTGGGTCTCAGAGTCCAACTCGAGGTCGAGTTATAGTTCATGTTGTTTTACCCGATATGGACTTTAGCTTTCCTAATGAGATATCTTCGGATTTCTCCAGACTTCTTGGTGGGCTTTCCTCTATTCCTTCATGGGTTGGGACAACAACACTTAAGACCCTATATGGTATACCCACGTCACCAATCATATTAAAAACCATATCATTTCTAAAATTCGAAAGGGCCCAAACTAATGCACACACGCCTATATGAATTTGAACTTTAGTTTGTTTTTTAACTCCATTTAGCCAATTTCTGAACATATTTGTAACATTAGCACATAGGGAATATCAAAGGTAAAACATACTGTTTACAACCATTCTAATTAAGCTTTGCGAGGTTATCTTTTGTAACTATTACGTTCTGATGAGGAAACCACATCAAGATCTTTCTCTTTAATGACACTTTCAATTTCCAGATATATTTTCAAGAAAACTATGCGTTTGTTCATCATATCAGCATACATAGTCCTAACCATAAAAATCCGAGAGGTTGTGAGACTCCACAAATTCTTCATTCAATAAGTGACTCTCACTAACCTATAGGCTAGTTGAAACCAAGTCTTCCATTTATCTTGGGTTAGCATTTTCTAAATTAGATATTTAGAGGAGCTTCTGGGAGTACATTAACAACTAAAGCATTTTTTCATCGTACAGTATTATATAAAGATAGATATTGGCTTGCAAGTGACATGTCTCCTAACCAAGTATCTCCCTAAAAGTGAGCCATCTGCTCGTCCCCTGTCTGAAAAGATCCTCTACTATAGAAGTCTTCTTTTACTCACATTAATCATTTCTAAAATTATGAGTCCGGAGGTTTAGCGGTCACTTGTGACAATGTTTTATGTTTGAGGTAGTTATTATCTAGAAAATCTTTGGATCGACAAATGATTTCCATATTGTTATTCTGTATTTTCTTTTTATGGTCATCGTTTTGCCAAAACATGCGAGGCTAGTAAAATCCTAATCTTTTGCTTACCTTTTTGATATCTCCAGAAGAGAAAGCATGAACATCGACAAGCTCGTTAGAATAGAACTAGTAAGAACAAGTTTGTCTCCGTATAAAGGCAACTTGCTTTTGCCCGCACTGCAACTTTTTCTCAAAGCGGTTTTCTACTGGATTTCATTCTTTCGTTTAGTAATTATTTGTAATGCATAGGTACCTCTAGACACTGAGAAGAGATCAATCATTGCACCTGGAGATTTTCTTACACTGGTTCTCCGTCTCTTTTGCTTCTCCGACACATAAAATCTAACTTTTATGGAAATTAATTTTAAGGTCCTGAAAGTTTCCCAAAGATACAGAAAATCAATTTCATGTTCACCGGCCTTCTCTAAATCGTGTTCCACGAAGAGAATCGTGTCATCAACATATTGAAGATGGACAGTCCACTATCCACAATATGGGGTACAAATCCTCACACTTGTCCATCCTATTTTGCCTTTGCAATTAGGATGGCTAACATATTGACCACTATGTTAGACCAAATATGGCCAAGTATGCGTCAATAAATTTGGATCGGACGAAGTAGCGGTCTCGCAAATGCTAAGTACCCTCGGTTTTTATATTATTATAAGCCGAAGAGCAAAATAAGTACCTTGAATCCACGACACTAAAGGTACACTTTTAGATGTTCATTTATTTAAACGTACATAAAAATTGATTTTTGCTATTTGGCAGCCAACTTTTTTTTAGTTTGTTAACGCTCAATTTTTTTGTCCATTGCATGCATGGTAGATTTATTTGGCCACTTGCTATTTTTTTTTGTCAATCCTTTACTTGGCACAAATTACAACTCATTTACACTAGTATTTTACTTGTAAATTAGTAAATTGTTATCATAGTAACAATGTAAATTATTATGTGTATATATTATAACACGCACGTACTTGTCACATGTACATAAATCGTAATGCATGTAAGTATATGTATGTACATTGTAAATAACATGTAAAAATTTGGCTTTCGATGAAATAGGAAACAATCAAATAGCCACGTGTCATTCTGTGATTGGAAGAAAATTGACTTGTGCTAAATTGAAAAACAACCAAGTGTCAAATAGACTCTCCCGAAGAACATCATAGTCAGCTTGGATGTAGACTCGGAAGGAAAATGATACTCAAAGGTCAAAAGTCAACATCCTCTAAGTTTGGTCAATATTATAGACAAAAATATGAGCATTTTTTGATACCAAATATATATTATTAGCATCATAAAATACATTTATAAAATATATTTTTTATATTATATATGTTTATATTTTGTTCTTATATTCGGTCAAACTTTGTAAGTTTTGACTTTAGACTACAAGGATAGAAATATGCACACCGAACACAATAGTAATACCAGGTACTCCCTCTGTGCCGATTTATTAGGCCGACATGCTCTGTTTAAAATAGCGGGCTATAGCCTATAGCCGCGGAGATTTCTGAAACTATAAAAGGCTATAGCCAGGACATAGCGGGCTAAGACCATATATCTGATTTGATAAATAATAGGGAAAATCCAATATTACGGCAGCATATAAATCGTCTATCCAATAATTCACAGATACCATAGTAACATTATCACATAAGAGATGCGCATAACCAAAACATAATTCACATATAGTTATATAGTTATGTCAAAAACATAGTTCATAGATATTTAAGGATATAGTTATGTTCAAATATTACAACATCATTAAGTAGTAGCAGTTAATGATATAGTGGTGTTCATAAATTAGGCCCGCTCTAAAATATTTGTGTCAATTTTTTTTGGGCTCGTTGAGGAGGAAGAATGTCGCTATTACTAAATTGGGGCTAAATAGTTATAGCCGGAGTATTAGCGGCTATTTCCATTTAACCTTTAAAAGCCCTAGCCGTAGACGCGGGCATCGCAGAAGGCTATAGCTGGGCTATAGTGGGCTATTTTAAACAGAGCCGGATATGTGGTTAAGAAAATAATTACCATGGTCAAACTTTTTTTAACTACGTATCGGCCTATGGAGTAGCCAGAACATGTGTTTTGATTGTGCCGGGAAAAGTAACACATCATGCACGTTGATCAAAGCAAGTAATAAGTACAGGATCCAATCAGGTATTAACTGTAAAAACGAACAATCGGTCCAGATCAGAGCCAGGGTGTGTTGTAGAGTGGAGTGACCACCGTCTTGGTGTGCAGGTACTTGTCGAGGGCTTCGATGCCCATGTCCTTGCCGAAGCCGCTCATCTTGTACCCGCCGAACGGGGCGTCGGGGTCGAAGGCGAAGTAGCAGTTGACCCAGATGACCCCGGCCCTGACCGACCGCGACACCGTGTTCATGGTGTCGATGTTCTTGGTCACCACCCCGGCGGCCAGACCATACCGGGTGTTGTTCGCCTTCTGAATCGCCTCCTCCACCGTCCTGAATTAACAACAGTGCACACCCAGCAGTTTCAGGCTGTCAGCTCAGTTCATCCGTGTGCCACAAGTTGAAAATGTTCAGGGGAACTAAATGTAAATGCCTACTTGAATTTCATGAGAGCCATCACCGGCCCAAAGATTTCCTCTTGCGCGATCGACATATCCTCCTGAAAGAAAGGGGCAAATCATCATGTTATTCCCCTCTTTAATTGTTCGTGGCAAGTACTGAGCATGACTAGGGAGGGCTTATGCCTTGACGTCCGTGAAGATGGTGGGCTCGATGTAGTACCCCTTCTCGCTGCAGGGTTTCCCTCCGGTGAGGAGCGTAGCGCCTTCGCGCTTGCCGACGTCGATGTATTTCAGGACCTTCTCGTATTGATCCTTGTCAACCTTCGTTGGATTTTTGAACAATTAAGTGGTTGTTAGGGCTTTCTTCACTGAAGAGTGCATATACAGGTACGGGCAGGTCATGCATATTCATTACCTGAGGCCCTTGGTGTACATTGGGGTTGAAAGGATCTCCGACCACCGATTTCTTGGCAAGCTCCACTGACTTCTTCACGAAGGCGTCGTAGATCCCTTCCTGCACGTATATGCGCGAGCCAGCCACGCAGATCTCGCCCTGTCACAGTAGGCAGTAGCAGAGTTGTGCAACAGAACGTGAGCCTTTTTCTTGAGCCAGATTACCCAGATTGCACATGCTCGTTAATTAACTAGCGATAACAGAGTGAGCACAGTACCTTGTTGGTGTACGTGGCCATGTTAACTAGGTTCACGGCCATATCGACGTCAGCGTCGTCGAATACGATGACCGGAGACTTGCCGCCGAGCTCAAGCGAGACTGACTTGAGGTTGCTCATGGCCGCTGCCTGCATGACGATCCTCCCGACCTCAGTCGAGCCGGTGAAGCTGATCTTGTCAATGTCCATGTGAGAAGCGATGGCGGCGCCTGCCGTGGGTCCGAATCCAGGCACGATGTTGAGGACGCCGTCGGGGATCCCGGCCTCCTTGGCGAGGTGGGCGTAGAAGAGCGCGGAGAGGGGAGTCTGCTCGGCGGGCTTGACGACCATGGTGCAGCCGGCGGCCAGCGCGGGGCTAACCTTGAAGAAGAACATGGTGGTGGGGTAGTTCCAGGGGACGATATGGCCGACGACGCCCACGGGCTCCTTGAGCGTGTACGCCTGGAGCGGGCGCGACATCTTGAGCGTCTCTCCGTGGATCTTGTCGGCGGCGCCGGCGTAGTACCGGAGCAGGTTGGCGCCGCCGGGGATGTCCATCATTTTGCCCATCAGGAAGAGCTTGCCGGCGTCCACCGTGTCCAGCGCCGCCAGCTCCTCGACATGCTGGTCCACTAGGTCGGCGAACTTGTGCAGGATCCGACCCCTCGCCTGTCCACGCGCCGGAAAGGAATTAGACATTGTCATCGGCGGGAAAAGGAAAACGATCGAACTAATCCATTCATGGGCCAGCCATTAAGTATGAACGGGCCGAGCTTATTGCGTTTACAGAGGCAGTTTGTACGTACACAGCCGGGCATCCTGGGCCAGGGGCCGTTGTCAAAGGCCTCGCGGGCGGCCTTGACGGCTAGGTCAACGTCGGCCTTGTCTCCCTCAGCGATCGTGGCGATCACCTCGCCGGTGCGTGGGTCCCGGGTCTCGAACGTCTTGCCTGTATTCATAGTGTACTTGTTAGAGTAAGAAATGAAATGAAATTTCAACCAAGAAACTGAAATTGGCATATGGTTGTACAAGAATGTAGCTAATTTATTCGTCACATACATTGTGGAGAAATAGCTCTTATTTTTCAGAAAGTGTAATGAACCTCCTTAACTATTTTCTATATATATTCACCGGAAAGAAAGAAAAAAAGATAGGCTGTTCGTGTCTAATAAAGTCCCACTCAAGCCAAAAATTCGATTCGGCTTTTTGGTGCATATGCTCCTCCACCCAAAAAAAAATTATTAAAAAATTTAATAAAAAATTTCACATGTACATCTCGATAATCTAGATGCTTCCTACAGTTTCGCGAAAACATGATATTTTTATGATCGGTGTAAAAAAGAAAAAACATGTCTCATAAAAAATCTTATTTTTAGCACCAATTTTCCTCTTCTTTTACAAAACCAAACGACAGGTTGATTTTTCAAAAAAAAAAAGACTGTGTGCGCATGTAACATGTGAATCTTTTGTTTGAATTTTTTAACATGTTGAGATATAACAAAGAGGTATTTTAAAATAAAAGAGGCATATGCACCCAAGTCAAAACATCACTCCCTATTCTAGCTAGCTAGCCACATATCAAAGCAGAGCGTTGACGTGGAAGTAGATTGAGAACCCTCTCTAGAAATTTATGTAGATATAGTTGAATCTAGACATGTTTTTAGTGTAGATGCATCTATATCTAGAAAAAGTTAAATACTTCTCTTTTTTAGGATGGAGGAATTACTAGCTTTAGTACCCATAAAAATGATACTCCCTCCTGTCCTAAAAAAAAACTTCTCAACTTTTTTTTTTTTGAGAAACACAGTACAAACGCAGGCGCTCACATACACGCGCATACACTCACCCCTATGAACGCACACACGCACACCCTACCCCTATGAGCACCTCCGGAAGACCGAGCCGGCGGATTGGATCTTGAAATTGACGAAGTCACCACAGAGCGCCTCGGCGTCGACCAGAACGTCGCCTCCCACTCGAAAGAATATTCCGCCTTTATGAGACACACGGATGTCAAACCCAGGGTTTGAACTACAGTGGCTGAAACTACTAACCACCCTCCTAACCACCCAACCTCAGGTTGGTTCTCAAAACTTCTCAACTTTAACTAGATACGGAGGTACATATACATGTTTTAGCTATAGTTACATCCGGGTCTAGAAAAAGTTGAGAAGCTTTCTTTTGGAACGGAACCACCCATGACAATCAACGTCCCACTTGGCTAGACAAAGTTAACTACCCTCTCCCAATCTCCCTTCATTATTATGATCTTGTAGATACTTTAATATAAACTATATAGAGTATATACAGAAATGAGTAAACCTACACACTAAAATGCGTTGGGGATACATGTATTTCCTAAATAATTTTATAACAATGAATAGAGGAAGTAGCACATCATAGTTTGTTATTAGCGCATCAGTAGCAAGCAAGGTAGGGCTAGCTTCTAAGCCTAACAGCAACAATCAGTAGAGTAGACATCACCAGCTGTCAGATTCTGAATAGCATAATTTTTGTTCCAAAAGGAACCAATAGCTAAAATATGATCTGTTTTCTGGCCGACGGCTACAGCTCGATCGATCATGCACCACAAGGAAGACACGTTCTGGACCCATACCTGTCTGTGAGCTCCCATCGATCACGGGAGTCGACACGCACACATATGCATACGTACGCATGAAGCCAAAGAGCTCGACAAGTGCTTGATCTCAGGACCAGCCGGTATCTCTGAATTATGTGCAGTGAGTTCCTATGTGCACCCAAAGATAGCAATGGGGCAAGGCCGCAAGGAGTCGCATCACAAAAATACTTGTGTTGCTTCTTGCGTTGCACATGCGTATTGCTTGTTAGGTTGTCCCCATCTCAAGATTATTCTAATCTCTTCATTTAATATTGGCCATCATCTAGGCTAGCTACTAGCTTGTTTACAATTCAACGCATATTTCGTTAACTAATTGAGCTGGGGTCTAGTCATATGCTGCAGTACTACAGTAGCTAGCATCCGCCGGTGACTTGTGTTCGTCAAAGTTAAGACTCTGGGTTAGTGTTCACATCCATGTCCAGTTAGCGACTTAATTAACGTGCACCAGCCGGTGACTTGTGTTCGTCAAAGGACTTTGGGTTAATGTTCACATGCCCAGTTAGCGACTTAATTACCGTGCACAGACGATATACGTCCAACTACGACTATAGTAAATTCTCGTTTAGAAGAAGTTTTCTACTACTCCCGAATTTGGATTATTAACATGAACATTTCGTGTTCTTACACTATTAATAACCAATACTTTCGCCGAGAAAGCAACCAATAATTAATGGTGGGTGACAATAATGTTTTAGGCCTTGTGTTTGTGGTCTTACCATGATAACGATGGTGAAACTATCCCACTTGTGAGTGTTTTTTTACCGGACACACGTAGCGGTACGACAGTGAGACACCAGAGGTATGTGTAACCATCTAGAATTCGATCAAAGCCACAAGCTTCCAAAAGGGCTACGCGATCAACCAGAGGACAGTGCAAACTATAGCAAAGATGACGATGTGGATGCATACGAAAAGGCCCGTCCAGAAGGGAAGCAGAGGCGTAAGACAACATGTGCGACATCGATGCGGCCGACGCATGACGAAAGGTACTTGTCGGATTCGACACCGTATCCCCAATTCCAATTCAACAGGGTGTCCACTTGTCATAATGTTATAAATACTCCACTGTATATACTAGGCTGACAGTGTATACTCCTGATTACCTTTCGGACTGATACTACATGCTGGCATTAGCGCACTGCTTGTGTTGATCAGAGGGCAGCACTGCGGTACTACATGTACACCCTCTGTTTATGAAAGGATGTCGAAGATTCGTCTAAACTTTAATATATTTATATAATAAAAAGTGTCTAAATATATTTAAATTTAGATAAATCTTTGATATCCTTTTATAGATGGAGGGAGTAGAACCTTTGAACATCACGTCTGGGACACGGAAATTTCACCCAGTGTAGAAAAGAAAAGAACATAGGAGGAATTCTTCGAACGAAGTCAACTGTGCATCTCTCCGTGATGCACTGTTGCATAGCGCATGGATTTGGCGCCATAGCTAGCCTAGCTACCATGGTTCCTTCCAATGTGGGTTTCACACTCTCCAAAAAGATGAGCGACCCATCTGGACCTCTCTATTTCAGTAGTACGGAGTACCTATGTCTAACGTTGTAATCAATCACCATCAAATCCAGGAAGGAACTCCTAATCCTAGTGTTTCATGCTCATAATTTCTGTTCTGCTATAATCCAGAATGGGCTATGCACAGATATAACTTACAAATTGGTATATTAAATCATAGAACTAGAAAACCATGGACTGACTAATCTGAAACCAAGAGTAAGAGCCCAAAATGCTAAACCGCCCTGGGACCATGTCCATGTCACTCTGATCATATGCACAAGCGACGAATCTATATTTGGAATCGGGGGAAGTACGCTCAGCATAATTTCCAAGCTAGCTAGGCTGTACAAGTTTCGCAAACCATTATTAAACTTACAGCAATGTCACTTCTCCGACGACCCAAAGATGGGATGCCGGCTGCCGCCCGTAGCTAGATTTCAAGATTGATCCCTAAACCCAAGGAAAGCTACTTGTCCGGTTCACGCACCTTCCCTCTGCCTCTGGACCTCGAATTCGCTCCACAAATAAAACAGATTTGTTTTTCTTATTTGCAAAAAGTTTTTCTGTTAAACATCGTCCGCACATGCATCTTAAAAATATGTGGCGACTTGGAAATAGAATCAGATTCTTCGAAAAGAAAAGAAAAACCCCTTCTGAAAGTTTGCCTAGGAAGATGAAGAAGAAAGAACGGCCGGCACCCGGCAGCCGGCAGGGTCTTTGGCAGGCGAGCGCCCGATGAGACCGCCGGTTACTGCCCGGAATGCCGTGAAAAGTGAATTTCGTAGCTAGGAGGTAGAGGGGAAGAGGTATGTACCGGAGACCGCGTCGACGAACTGGCCATTGATGAAGAGCTTGGTGTACTTGATCTCCAGCTCCGGCACCACGAACCCCTTCTCGCCGTTCGCTGCCGCCATCGTCAGTTCCGTTCGTCCTCGGGATCGGCGAGATGGAGTGGAGAAAGAGGGGGTGTGTGTAGCATGCGTTACGGGGCTGGGCTTTTTAAAGCGGGTGAGGGCAAAGAGCCAAAACTGACAGGCTTTGTTGTCTACTATGGACTGTGTCTACTGTCTGTATTTGCGTGAGCAATAGCCAATAGATGTACTCCTGCTATACGTTTCTTCCTTTTTCTCGGATTGTTTGGTCTTTTGCACGATTAATAAGTGGAGAGCTTTTTCATTATGATAGTATACAAGCCTTGGGAGCAACCTATTATCAATCCCCATTCCCAAACTCAGTTGTGGACATTCTGATCCGGTGGCTGTCCTTATCAGATGATCCGAACATTAAGAGAGACGATCTCTTTAATTTGCAAGATTCTTAGAACATATAAATAGGAAACTTTGGAATTAGAATATCATGATATGTTGAATCTTATAGGATTTAAAACCCTGAGGATGTTTCTTCAAGTTGCGTTTGACTCACATGAAAAACAAAGGGATTGTAATATGAGCTATGAATTGATGAGATTTTCATGCAAAACATTGTGCAACGCAATCCTGTGGAAAAAAATTCATATGCATTCATAATGATTCCAATCCTACAAATCAAAAAAGACATGTAGAAAAGGATAAAATCCTACAAACTTTGAGGCCTCACTTTTTTGAATGAAACGGGCCCTATAGTTGGTTGAGTTAGAGCATCTCTAGCAGACACCGCAAACCCCAAATACGTGCATGGAAGCCACCCCAAACGCGTCTTGCGGGCTGGAAAAACGGCACGCATCCCAGACGCGCCAAACGTGCCCTGCATAGTAGCATATTCACACGCTTGGCCTGTCTGGCCTGCACACTATTTTTTCATCCTGCAAACAAAACCACAACACAGGATTTTGCAACATTTGACATATCAATCACAATGAATCAGATCATATAACAAATATTTTAGTGTCATACAATACAACAATAATCCGAATTACAACAAATGTTTAGCGACACAAAAATACAACAATAATTCAACAAATAACAAATGGTTTGAAATACAAATAAATCATAGTTGTCGGCAGCAAACGGTGTTGAATGAGATCAAGCTCAAGCTGTTATGCTGACCCTAAATTCTAAATCTCACGGTATGTTTCAAGAAATGCCGCAGTAGTATTTGGGTTTCTTGTTGGTTTGGCCCGGGTGCCGACATTATCAAGGATAAGTTCAAACCTATCTCATCCTCTGATCATATTGTGTAGAATCACACAAGTGGTCATGATTTCCTTGAGGGCTTGCATATCCCAAAACCGAGCTAGACCTCGGACTATTACAAATCTAACTTGCAAAATACCAAAAGCCCTCTCAATGTCTTTTTGGGTTATCTCATGTGCTTTTGCAAAATAAGCTTCAGTTGTTCCCATTGGAACCTTGATGCTCTTCACAAATGTAACCCATTCGGGTATATACCGTCGGCAAGGTAGTACCCCATTATGTACTCCCTCCTGTTGATGGTGCAGTTGCAAGCTGGGGCATCACCTTTACCTAGAAGTGCAAGAAGGTGGGATCTATGCAACACATTGATATCATTGAGAGAACCAGGTAAACAAAAAAAACTGTGCCAAATCGAAAGATCCTGGGATGCAACTGCCTCAAGCACGATCGTCGGTTCTTTGCTCTTGCCACAATACAAGCCTTGCCAAGATTTTGGATAATTTTTCCATGTCCAATGCATGCAATCAATTCTACCTAGCATACCCGGCCAACCTCGGCGTTCGTTCTCCGCCATTAATCTAATGGTATCTCCTTCATTGGGAGCTCGAAGATACGTCGGCCCATACAAACGGATCATAACCTTGCAAAACCGACGAACGGACTCCATGGTCGTATCTTCATCTATGTGAAGAGACTCATCGGCATAGTCCACCGAAATCCCGTAGGCGAAGATGCGCATGACCGCGGATATCTTTTGGTGAGCACTAAATCCTATGAGCCCAGACGCATTCCTCTTTGTAAGGGTACATTGCCCCTAAGTGTGTTTTTGGTAATTAATGATAATCCTCTGTGGACTAATGTTTTCATTGTGTTTATATGAAAGATTGTTACATAGGTATTGCTTGTAGCCCATGTGTTGGATTCAAGTATGGATGCCATGAAGATTGATATATATATATATATACCTTTGGTATTGGCATCAAGATCATCGATTTGAAGAGATACAAGGTTGACCAAGACTAAGAGTGAAGATTGAATTCAAGATTGGTCAACACATGAAGCATAAAGAGTGTACCACTTTGGATCATGTGATCTTGTGGTATGGTAAGCCTTGTCAATTATGCTTCATGAGCTAACCCACTATATATGTGCATTTTTTCTATATGGTTTAGGTCTCTTCCATGGGCTTGCATCAAGAATATGATCTTATATAGCTAGCCCATGTGAGGATGGCATCAAGTATGGATGTCATCAAGGTTGAGAAGGGAAAGTTCAAGATGTGCATATCGAGAAGATCATGCTTGAAGCTTGTCGTCCATTTGGTGATAATGGACATGTGAAGATGTGCCTCAATGAAACTATCCTAGCATGGTGTATGGGGGAGCATTTGTGAGTCTTCACGAAGCAACACCGATCAAGTGAGGCGTTCCGGCTTGAGTGGAGCTTGAAGTGTTATCATCAAGATCAAGCGGATGGCAAGGCAAATGTATGTCCTTGCTAGGTTTTTCTTTTACCGGTCTCAAGGTGGTTGTTGGCATACCGGGTTATAGGATAGATAGCCGCACTATCAAGATGGGCTTTCAGTTGGGTAACTTGATCGCATCATCTTAGGGAGCTCAATCTATTGCATACTTTGCATCCCTATATTATTGTTGCTTCTTGGTGTTTCTCTGTGTGAGGTTCTTAAGCTTGTTGCTAGCTTTTCAACAAGCCCAAGTTCATCGAAAACGGAATTCACATGTATCTTCTATTGCGTTTTCGAGTTTGGACGTCTTTACCGTTTCCTGACGTTGGGACGCTCCCTCTTTTAAATCATCTAAAAATATTTTGTGAGGAGTCTCAATATTTCCAAAAAATTTGGTTTCATCTTAATCGGAGTTCGGGAACTTTGTCAAAGTGAAGTTCTTTTGAGAGATCGCCGTTTGAAAAGAATCTGGCAAGTTCCGGCGCAGGTTCCGGCGGCACCGAGCTACCGCGGTAAATATTCCGGTCTACCGAAAACGTTTCGGCGCATGAACTGGCCTACCGACTGTTGTAACCGGAAACATTCCGCAACCGGCAGGCCATTCGTGCGTGGGAACCGGCGGTGTCGGTTTCCTCGCCGGTTTCACTTTTTGGTTCCAGCGTAGAAACCGGCGGTGCCGAAACTTTTCGACAGACAAACTGGCTGCTCGTTTTTTGCCCCAAACGGTCATATTTTGAGAGGCTATAAAAGGGGCTTCTTCTCCAAAGGCTTTCTAGGGTTCTTGAGCTTATTTTCTCCCACCATTGTTGACCTTCTTGAGCTTGCTTCCTCTCCCATCCCTCTTATGATTCTTGCATCTTTTTGAGTGCTTTGAAAGAGGAGATCTAGATCTACAATGTCGAGGGTACTCCTCGGCAATACCCACCTTTTGGGGCTTAGGATTGACGGAATCCTGTAGGCTGACACGAGACATCGGATACCAAACACATGGGGAGAGAAATTTACCCAGGTTCGGAGCCCTCGATGAGGTAAAACCCTTACTTCCTGCTTTTCTGATCTTGATTATTGAAAATATCGGGTTACAATGGGGCAGCCGAAGGCTTGGACTATGGTCTCGTCGAGAGGCTAAGATTTCGTATGACCTAGCTCTAGACTTGTGGTGGTTATGGCTAAGTTGATTGTGTGTCCCTCGGCAGACCCTCTCATAGCCCTTATATTGTGAGCCAGGTCTCGAGAGGTCTGTCCAGGTACGACTAGGTTACAAAGAGTTCTACGTCTAAACTTTCCTTGTTCTTCGTCTTCTTGCCTTGTTCATCAGGTATATTTCTTCGGAACCGACATGGCAGCCCACCTTGGTCAATGGATGATCTTCATGGGCCCTTGGTTGGGCCACAAGAGGTAGCACAATACGGCTTACCCGAAGGGTAATGCCCACATCAGTAGCCCCCGAGTGACTGGCCGAAGTAAAGCTTCGGGCAAGGACTAAAACTGCCTTTTGTCGAGCGTCCAAAAATATTCGGAAGACCTTGAATACTTCGAAAAAAGCTTCATTTTTATCGGGTGCGCGACCAGCGCTCCTGATGGGAGTAGCTCCCGAGTCTAGGCACGGATGCTTTCAACCGTGTGTAGACTCAAATTATACCACTCGAATATTTTCAGTTGCCGATATGTTTTTTCCAAGCTATGGCAATCATCCGATATCTTTTGTATATCGGGTCTTCAATAACTTCGGGTAAAATTACTCTAATTCAAAGCACAATAGGTATTTAATTAATGTGCCCAGCTTTACTTGATACATCGATACTAGTTAACTGCCGATGACAAAACAACATTACTCTACTCATAATCAAGTCCCCGGGCATGATTCTGGGTCTTCTGAAACCTTCGGGTCCATAATTTTCGGGTGCGTGACCAGCGCTCCCGATGGGAGTAGCCCCGTCTAGGCACGGATGCTCGCAACTGTGTGTAGACTCAAGTTGTACTACTCGAATGTTGTAGATTTCTTCAGATGCTTCACGAGCAGCCGATGCTTTTGATGACATCATTGATGACGTGGTTACTGCAGCGGTTCGATTGACAGGACATGATCTGACGGGCCCACCCTACTTCTGTGCGGTCAGTTAAGAAATGACTTGTCCTTGCGCATTGACCGAGGCACCTCCTCGATTTCCATGTGTAGTGGAGAAAATTTCCTTTGTTATGATGGACGCAATGACATGTGGTGACCTAATTACAGATCCCTTTTGGCAACTTCTCTTTTATAAAGTAAAAGGCAGTAATTTACTTCCTTCGTTCCTTTCTCTCACAGCCTTTATTCTTCCTCTATCCTTCCTCCTCATAATTACTGTGCCGCCGCCTTTCTTCAATCTTCTTTTGCCTCCTAAATCGCTCCCGGAGATGGTCAAGAAGAAGAACACCACCGCTTCTGCCGGCGCCACATCCAGTGGCGCCACTATAAAGATTACATCTGGTGCGCCAAAAAGGGGCGCATCATAGATTTCTGCCGCGGCACCTGCACCAAAGGTTTCTACTGCGACAGTTGCGCCCGGCGCCTTGATACGTCTCCGACGTATCGATAATTTCTTATGTTCCATGCCACATTATTGATGATATCTACATGTTTTATGCACATTTATGTCATATTCGTGCATTTTCTGGAACTAACCTATTAACAAGATGCCGAAGAGCCGCTTGCTCGTTTTCTGCTGTTATTGGTTTCAGAAATCCTAGTAACGAAATATTCTCGGAATTGGACGAAATCAACGCCCAGGGTCCTATTTTGCCACGAAGCTTCCAGAAGACCGAAGGAGAGTCGAAGTGGGGCCACGAGGCGCCGCCACACTAGGGCGGCGCGGCCTAGGTCTTGGCCGCGCCAGCCTGTCGTGTGGGGCCCTCGTGTGGCCCCCCGCGTTGCCCTTCCGCCTACTTAAAGCCTCCGTCGCGAAACCCCCGCATCGAGAGCCACGATACGGAAAACCTTGCGAGACGCCGCCGCCGCCAATCCCATCTCGGGGATTCGGAGATCTCCTCCGGCACCCTCGTCGGAGAGGGGATTCATCTCCCGGAGGACTCTTCACCGCCATGGTCGCCTCCGGAGTGATGAGTGAGTAGTTCACCCCTGGACTATGGGTCCATAGCAGTAGCTAGATGGCTGTCTTCTCCTCATTGTGCTTCATTGTTGGATCTTGTGAGCTGCCTAACATGATCAAGATCATCTATCTGTAATGCTATATGTTGTGTTTGTCGGGATCCGATGGATAGAGAATACTATGTCATGTTAATTATCAAGTTATTACCTATGTGTTGTTTATGATCTTGCATGCTCTCCGTTATTAGTAGAGGCTCTGGACAAGTTTTCGCTCTTAACTCCAAGAGGGAGTATTTATGCTCGATAGTGGGTTCATGTCTCCGTGAATCCGGGGAGTGACGAAACCCCTAAGGTTATGGATGTGATGTTGCCACTAGGGATAAAACATTGATGCTATGTCTAAGGATGTAGTTATTGATTACATTACGCACCATACTTAATGCAATTGTCTCGTTGTTTTGCAACTTAATACTGGAAGGGGTTCGGATGATAACCTGAAGGTGGACTTTTTAGGCATAGATGCATGTTGGATGGCGGTCTATGTACTTTGTCGTAATGCCCAATTAAATCTCACTATATTTATCATGTCATGTATGTGCATTGTTATGCCCTCTCTATTTGTCAATTGCCCGACTGTAATTTGTTCACCCAACATGCTTTTATCTTATGGGAGAGACACCTCTAGTGAACCTGTGGACCCCGGTCCTATTCTTTACATCGTATACAATCTACTTGCAATACTTGTTCTTTACTGTTTTCTTGCAAACAATCATCTTCCACACAATACGGTTAATCCTTTGTTACAGGCAAGCCGGTGAGATTGACAACCTCACTCGTTTCGTTGGGGCAAAGTACTTTGGTTGTGTTGTGCGAGGTTCCACGTTGGCGCCGGAATCTCCGGTGTTGCGCCGCACTACATCCCGCCGCCATCAACCTTCAACGTGCTTCTTGACTCCTACTGGTTCGATTAAACCTTGGTTTCTTATCGAGGAAACTTGCCGCTGTGCGCATCACACCTTCCTCTTGGGGTTCCCAACGGACGTGTCAACTACACGCATCAAGCAAATTTCGGCGCCGTTGTCGGGGAGATCAAGACACGCTGCAAGGGGAGTCTCCACTTCCCAATCTCTTTACTTTGTTTTTGTCTTGCTTTATTTTATTTACTATTTTGTTTGCTGCATTATATCAAAACACAAAAAAATTAGTTGCTAGCTTTACTTTATTTACTATCTTGTTTGCTATATCAAAAACACAAAAAAATTAGTTACTTGCATTTGCTTTACTTATTTCAACATGTTTCCTTTTAATTTTACCGTAAAAGACATACCGATAGGACGTGGGTCTATAGTTGGGAGAAACAATATAGAAGAATTTTTCAATCATGTTAGTACTGTTGAAGATTTTGAAGATAGACACTTGGTAGAACTTGCTCCTACTTATGAAATTGCTGTCGCTGCTTTAGTTCGCATGTTGGAAACTAAATTTGTTAATCTCAATCCTATAATCCAACACATGTTTCTTACACTCGGTGATATGGAAGAAGGGGAAAAGAAAGATTTTTTTTTAGAAAAACCCTTCTTAGAGAATTTGGTGGTTTAGCAAGAGAGGCTAGAAAGGTCTTTAGTAAATATAAGATGCTTGGTTCTTATACCAATTTTGCTAGTATCCTTGAAAAGATGGACATGGAGAGAGTAAGGTACACTAATACTCCCTCTGTTTCATTCTATAGTGCCTATAATTTTTTGGCACGGAAATTAGCGCAAGAGCATTTTTTACACAAGACCCCCTAGCTGAACGATTTGAGATCAACGTAAAATTTGGGAAATCCATATCTTCTTAACTTATCATAACAAATCCCACAAATCTCTCTTGTTGATTCTCATATATGTGCAACCAAGTTCAATTAAGTAAAGTAAAACATTGCTGCCTAATTTTAAGGAATCGTTGAGCCATGCATTAGGAATCTCAATTAATTGTTTTCAATTTTGTATGGATTTTTCTCACGCATGTTGTGTGGGAGCTGAACGGGGGAGGGGGTAATTGAAAAAAAAAGCCAAGCTACAACCTTATATTCTGAAACAAATATCAAAAATCTATAGGCACTATAGAAAGGAACGGAGGGAGTAATATTAATGATGGTGGGGAGATCAAAGCACCAATACCATGTAAGCTCCTAGCGATGAATGAAGCGCTAGAAAATAACTATGCTTGGCTTGTTCCTGAAAATTTGTTTGATGAGAGTGGCAAGCCCAAGACTAATGAAAAGGGAGCCGCTGAAACTTATGTATCCAATATACTATGCATGGTTGAGAAAACTCCAAACCCCGCTGAAGATTCATCATCTCTCGATAATACTTGATTTACACTTTCTGCGCCTAGCTGAAAGGCGTTAAAGAAAAGCGCTTATGGGAGACAACCCATGTTTTTACTACAGCACTTTGTTTTATATTTGAGTCTTGGAAGTTGTTTACTACTGTAGCAACCTCTCCTTATCTTAGTTTTGTGTTTTGTTGTGCCAAGTAAAGTCTTTGATAGTAAAGTGAATACTAGATTTGGATTACTGCGCAGAAACAGATTTCTTTGCTGTCACGAATCTGGGTCTAATTCTCTGTAGGTAACTCAGAAAATTATGCCAATTTACGTGAGTGATCCTCAGATATGTACGCAACTTTCATTCAATTTGGGCATTTTTATTTGAGCAAGTCTGGTGCCTCAATAAAATCCATCTTTACGGACTGTTCTGTTTTGACAGATTCTGCCTTTTATTTCGCATTGCCTCTTTTGCTATGTTGGATGAATTTCTTTGATCCATTAATGTCCAGTAGCTTTATGCAATGTCCAGAAGTGTTAAGAATGATTGTGTCACCTCTGAATATGTTAATTTTTATTGTCCACTAACCCTCTAATGAGTGGTTTCGAGTTTGGTGTGGAGGAAGTTTTCAAGGATCAAGAGAGGAGTATGATACAATATGATCAAGGAGAGTGAAAGCTCTAAGCTTGGGGATGCCCCGGTGGTTCACCCCTGCATATTTTAAGAAGACTCAAGCGTCTAAGCTTGGGGATGCCCAAGGCATCCCCTTCTTCATCGACAACATTATCGGGTTCCTCCCCGAAACTATATTTTTATTCCGTCACATCTTATGTACTTTGCTTGGAGCGTCTGTTTGTTTTTGTTTTTGTTTTTGTTTGAATAAAATGGATCCTAGCATTCACTCGTATGGGAGAGAGACACGCTCCGCTGTTGCATATGGACAAGTATGTCCTTAGGCTTTACTCATAATATTCATGGCGAAGTTTCTTCTTCGTTAAATTGTTGTATGGTTGGAATTGGAAATGCTACATGTAGTAATTCTAAAATATCTTGGATAATTTGATACTTGGCAATTGTTGTGCTCATGTTTAAGCTCTTGCATCATATACTTTGCACCCATTAATGAAGAAACACCTAGAGCTTGCTAATTTGGTTTGCATATTTGGTCTCTCTAAAGTCTAGATAATATCTAGTATTGAGTTTTGAACAACAAGGAAGACGGTGTAGAGCCTTATAATGTTTACAATATGTCTTTTATGTGAGTTTTGCTGCACCGTTCATCCTTGTGTTTGTCTCAAATAACCTTGCTAGCCTAAACCTTGTATCGAGAGGGAATACTTCGCATGCATCCAAAATCCTTGAGCCAACCACTATGCCATTTGTGTCCACCATACTTTCCTACTACATGGTATTTCTCCGCCATTCCAAAGTAAATTGCTTGAGTGCTACCTTTAAAATTCCATCATTCGCATTTACAATATATAGCTCATGGGACAAATAGCCTAAAAACTATTGTGGTATTGAATATGTACTTATGCACTTTATCTCTTATTAAGTTGCTTGTTGTGCGATAACCATGTTTCTGGGGACGCCATCAACTATTCTTTGTTGAATATCATGTGAGTTGCTATGCATGTCCGTCTTGTCCGAAGTAAGAGAGATCTACCACCTTAATGGTTGGAGCATGCATATTGTTAGAGAAGAACATTGGGCCGCTAACTAAAGCCATGATTCATGGTGGAAGTTTCAGTTTTGGACATATATCCTCAATCTCATATGAGAATAATAATTGTTGCCACATGCTTATGCATTAAAGAGGAGTCCATTATCTGTTGTCCATGTTGTCCCGGTATGGATGTCTAAGTTGAGAATAATCAAAGCGAGAAATCCAAAATGCGAGCTTTCTCCTTAGACCTTTGTACAAGGCGGCATGGAGGTACCCCATTGTGACACTTGGTTAAAACATGTGTATTGCGATTATCCGGTAGTCCAAGCTAATTAGGACAAGGTGCGGGCACTATTAGTATACTATGCATGAGGCTTGCAACTTGTAAGATATAATTTACATAACTCATATGCTTTTATTACTACCGTTGACAAAATTGTTTCATGTTTTCAAAATAAAAGCTCTAGCACAAATATAGCAATCGATGCTTTCCTCGTTGAAGGACCTTTCTTTTACTTTTATGTTGAGTCAGTTCACCTATTTCTCTCCACCTCAAGAAGCAAACACTTGTGTGAATTGTGCATTGATTCCTACATACTTGCATATTGCACTTATTATATTACTCTATGTTGACAACTATCCATGAGATATACATGTTACAAGTTGAAAGCAACCGCTGAAACTTAATCTTCCTTTGTGTTGCTTTAATACCTTTACTTTGATTTATTGCTTTATGAGTTAACTCTTATGCAAGACTTATTGATGCTTATCTTAAAGTACTATTCATGAAAAGTCTTTGCTTTATGATTCACTTGTTTACTCATGTCATTACCATTGTTTTGATCGCTGCATTCATTACATATGTTTACAAATAGTATGATCAAGGTTATGATGGCATGTCACTTCAGAAATTATCTTTGTTATCGTTTTACCCGCTCGGACGAGCAGAACTAAGCTTGGGGATGCTGATACGTCTCCGACGTATCGATAATTTCTTATGTTCCATGCCACATTATTGATGATATCTACATGTTTTATGCACACTTTATGTCATATTCGTGCATTTTCCGGAACTAACCTATTAACAAGATGCCGAAGAGCCGACTTGATGTTTTCTCGCTGTTATTGGTTTCAGAAATCCTAGTAACGAAATATTCTCGGAATTGGACGAAATCAACGCCCGTGGTCCTATTTTGCCACGAAGCTTCCGAAGACCGAAGGAGAGTCGAAGTGGGGCCACGAGGCGCCGCCACACTAGGGCGGCGCGGCCTAGGTCTTGGCCGCGCCGAGCTGTCGTGTGGGGCCCTCGTGTGGCCCCCGCGTTGCCCTTCCGCCTACTTAAAGCCTCCGTCGCGAAACCCCCGCATCGAGAGCCACGATACGGAAAACCTTATCGAGACGCCCGCCGCCAATCCCATCTCGGGGGATTCTCGGAGATCTCCTCCGGCACCCCGCCGGAGAGGGGATTCATCTCCTGGAGGACTCTTCACCGCCATGGTCGCCTCCGGAGTGATGAGTGAGTAGTTCACCCCCGGACTATGGGTCCATAGCAGTAGCTAGATGGTTGTCTTCTCCTCATTGTGCTTCATTGTTGGATCTTGTGAGCTGCCTAACATGATCAAGATCATCTATCTGTAATGCTATATGTTGTGTTTGTCGGGATCCGATGGATAGAGAATACTATGTCATGTTAATTATCAAGTTATTACCTATGTGTTGTTTATGATCTTGCATTCTCTCCGTTATTAGTAGAGGCTCTGGCCAAGTTTTCGCTCTTAACTCCAAGAGGGAGTATTTATGCTCGATAGTGGGTTCATGTCTCCGTGAATCTGGGGGAGTGACAGAAACCCCTAAGGTCATGGATGTGCTGTTGCCACTAGGGATAAAACATTGATGCTATGTCTAAGGATGTAGTTATTGATTACATTACGCACCATACTTAATGCAATTGTCTGTTGTTTTGCAACTTAATACTGGAAGGGGTTCGGATGATAACCTCGAAGGTGGACTTTTTAGGCATAGATGCATGCTCGGATGGCGGTCTATGTACTTTGTCGTAATGCCCAATTAAATCTCACTATATTTATCATGTCATGTATGTGCATTGTTATGCCCTCTCTATTTGTCAATTGCCCGACTGTAATTTGTTCACCCAACATGCTTTTATCTTATGGGAGAGACACCTCTGGTGAACTCGTGGACCCCGGTCCTATTCTTTACATCGCATACAATCTATCGCAATACTTGTTCTTTATCGTTTTCTTGCAAACAATCATCTTCCACACAATACGGTTAATCCTTTGTTACAGCAAGCTCGGTGAGATTGACAACCTCACCTGTTTCGTTGGGGCAAAGTACTTTGGTTGTGTTGTGCAGGTTCCACGTTGGCGCCGGAATCTCTGGTGTTGCGCCGCACTACATCCCGCCGCCATCAACCTTCAACGTGCTTCTTGACTCCTACCGGTTCGATTAAACCTTGGTTTCTTACTGAGGGAAACTTGCCGTTGTGCGCATCACACCTTCCTCTTGGGGTTCCCAACGGACGTGTCAACTACACGCATCACGCCTGGCCTGCCTCAACAACAACCAAGCGTGACGAGAAGAAATCCCGTAGCCTTGGTTTAATCTCTGCTGACGAGGAGAACGTCATTCTTCCAGCTTTGGCTTCGCGCCCCAATCCTCCTGCCGGTTTTACTGTGGTGTTCATGTTGTTCTTGTATCGTGGTTTATCTCTGCCTGCCCACGAGTTTCTTCGGTGTCTTCTTCATGTGTACGAGATACAATTGTGGCAATTGACTCCCAACTCCATCTTGCATCTTGCCATTTTTATCACCCTCTGTGAGGCTTTTCTGGGCATCGAACCTCACTGGGGTTTATGGACAAAGATCGTCTTTGCCAAACTCTACAGTAGTAGCGGTGGTTCCTTTGTTACCAGTGGAGTTGGATTCGTTGTCCGCAAGGAGGCAAATTACTTTAATTTCCCAATGAGAGAGTCAATTCAAGGATGGAGGCTGAAGTGGTTCTACCTCAAAGATTCATCGGCAGCTGAAACACGCCTACCGAAGTTTGTTGATGTTCCTGAAGCTGTGCCAAAGAAATCTTGGAAGAACATATTGACACCCGAAGAAAAGCCTATAGTCGATAAATTGTTCGATAGAATTCTTCGGATCAAAGAGTCTGACGGCCAAACTATGATGGGTACTGAAATAGCGGTAGTTTTCCTGAAACGCCGCATCCAACCAGTTATGTCCAGAGCCCACCTGATGTGATTATATTCGGTCCTATGGATGTAACTAGAGTCAATGTCGCAGAATTGTCGGAAAAAGAACTGCTAGATGAAGTCAGACGCTTAACTCATTTTAGCTAAGAAGACTCAATTCCGCTTATAGCTCTTTAAGATCATTTCGATTCTGATCATCAACCAAGTGAGGTAATTCCCTTCTTTTGTTTGTAATATTATTTGCATCCGGTATACACCTTTTGTTAAATCTCAATTCAAACTGTCAGGTTATGTTACCTGCCGAATGTTTCCCAAATGTATCGGATGACAACCTTGAAGAGGGTGTTTCTACTTCTCCCTTATAATCCCGTGCTGAAGTGAATGAAATGTTTGAAGATGAAGACAATGATCCTGCCAATCTTGAGGCTCTTACTACAGATCATAGATCCTTTGCTGACAAATTAAGCGATACAGCGGAGTCGAACCATGACAATGATGTTGATCATGCTTTCCTTGTTGCTGCAGCTTCGGAGAAGGCCACCGCTCAATCGCCGAAGAGATCCTCTGCCGGTTTCGCAGATGAGGATGACCTGCTTGAATTGTGAGTTTCTTCTCTTAATCCAGGAATTCCTTTGTATTTGATTGCTGATTCTGATTGATGTATATTATTTTAGCGCTGAGGGATTTATAGAGCCTCCTTCGAATAATGCGAAAACAAGCTCCAGCAAGCCAACTCCTGCAGCTTCGGAAGCTTTTGCTCGAGCAGTGGCTGCGACTGCTCAGCCTTCGACAGCTTCCTCCCTTCCCAAAGGGAAGGAAAATCCCTCGCCACTGGTTGCCGCGGTTATTCCTTCTTCTATTGAAAACCCTGTAAGTTGTATCGTTTTCCTTGATGATGATTGTACTTCTACTAGCCCTCAAGTCTATACTTGACTGTTGGTAGTCAAGTGTGGACTTCAAAAGGATATACTGTTATTTAACTAATGCTAATTCTTTGAATTTTTCCTCCTTTTACAGGATATTCAAGCACTCATTCTCTTCGCTTGAAGCCGATAAAATTCAACTTCAAGAGGAGGTTGAATCTACCTCTTCTAAGCTTGACAATGCAATAAAATTGGCTGTTGCTGCCCGCCAGAATGCTGATTCTTTGAAAAAAGAACTCGATGAGCTGAAGGATGTAGAAAAGCAGAAGGCTGAAACCGAAGCCCAAAGGAAAGAAAAGGAAGATCTTCTTCGCCAGTCTGTCTTGGTTTTGCTTGGTAATTTTCAATGCCTTATCCTTGAATTTCTTTTCTTAACTCCGTTGAATTTCAATCTTCTATCGCTTATCTTCTGTAGAAGCTGCCAATATTCCTGTTGGACGAGGAGGCAAGCTCTCTGATTCTTCTGCTGATGCTCTATCCATGGCCATTGAGTCTGGTGATCTTGTCCGTGCTCTTCTCCAGAAGAACAAAGCCGTTATGTCAAGGCTCCATGCTATGATCTTCCCCAAAGCCCATCAAGAGAAAACATTGGAGCAACTAACGGATGCTTTTGATATCGATACCGAGGCTACTATCGATATATTCAAACGTACCTCGCGTACCTACGACGCTCTCCTTGCTTTCCAACTTATGATGGGATACGGCTTTAAGGCCGACATGGAGACGATGACAAAGGAGCTGCCGAAGGATCAGGACGGGCAAGCTATTGATCTAAGCCTTCACAAAGCGTCAGCGCGTAAATGCGCATTACAACTTCTTGGATTAGTTTCAGCTAACAAGTCATCTGCTGGAAAAGCTGGCCCAAGTTTATCGACCCAAACCCAAGCTCCTTAATTCTCTTTTTGTTATTTATGTAATCTTCACCGTTTGGTTTGAACAACGCCCTTTTTAAAAGGCCTTTTTGTAATGAATTCCGCATTGGCAGTGTAGCCAGTATCTTCTTCTTTTAATCGTAACGTTCCTGGGCTTTGAATGTATGCTCCCGATGGGAGTAAACCAATTGTTTCCTCATATATTCCTTGACACACTTACCAGTGTATCTTGCAGGTGGCTCCTATACCTTGCTTTGTCGAAGGTTCCTCGGCCAATGATTCTGAAAACGATCGGCTTCAGCGTATGAAGACGCGTATTCGTCAGTTGGAACAGGATATGCGTGGCCTCCATGTTATGGATTCTATTATAAAGAAGAAGGGCGAACTAGCCATTGATGCAGAGCGCTATGCAATGACTGAATTGCACAAGGCAACATAAAGTTTAACTGTAAGTGCTTTTTTCTTCTTTAGTTTCCTTGATGCCGCCAAGAATCTTTTGATGCCATATCTACCATCTCCTTCGACAGTCATAGCTTTGAATTTATCAGAAGAGAACAAACGCATGCATGAACATGTAGATGCTTTGATCAGTCTAGCATGTTTTGACGAAGTCCTCTGGAAGAATCAATCAAAGGCTGCCAAAGTCGCTAAATTTCAAGATCGGGTGCATCAAGTACACCGGTTCTTTGATAAATGCTACACTGGATTGAGGATGATCCGGAAGACGATGTTTCCTTGAAATGAAGTTCCTCTGACATTGCTGACTTTGATGTCGAAGTTTAGCAATGCCAAGAAGGTCCAGAGTTTGATTCATGCACAACTTCTTGCAGGAGCTGAAACAACTTTTGCTTTTGTGCTATCGAAACATCCCACTGCGAATCTAATGAAAATTGCAAATGCTGACGGTGATATAAGTCAATGTTATCCTGCAGTGAAGGTTCCTGCTGCTATTGTAATCGAGAGGCTGGAAGACAGCTCAAAAGTAGATGCCCTAGCAGAATCTTCATAAGAACAAATTTGTGCTCTTATTGTAGCGATATTTGTCTATACTTGATACTTTATTGCAGCCGAATATTCGGGTGCATTATGATGTAAATTTTGTTGGAGATGTCATATTTTGCTATTTTTGGCAAAACACGATTTCCTCTTGATATTTTCTTCAGGTGTCGTTGACACATTTTTGTTGTCCAAGGAGCAATTCTTGATTCCCCTTAGAAATTTCTTAGGCATCGTTGATGCTATTGCTCGAAAGTTATCGAAGGCGAATTCTTTGAGAGATCAGCTCATGTTGCAGGTTCGATGAACCCGTAGTAATTTGCAACTTCGCTTCAACCGATGATGGATGTTTTGGCGGCAGCCCCCGAGCGAATCGAATCGAGGGAATTGTGCCTGCCGTCGACTCCGTCGCTCTTTAGTACTTCCTTTGTTTGAAGTACCGGCCTGGGTCTTTTTGTTTTTCCTTTGTAAGTAGTCTTTATCCTCGCCATCTGCAACACTCACTTTTTTCTTGAGGCTTTTAGCAAAGGACAACTGTGTATAATTGTAAGTTCCAGTTGTTTTACCTTCTATTGCAGCACTCATATTTTGTCCAGGCTTTAGATGGTAATTCGGGCATAATCATTGAAGACGACCCTCGATCTTTTTTATCGAGTTCATTTGGTCAAACTCAATATTCGCGGTATTGTGCGAAAAAATCTTGAAGAACATGTTCAGGTGTCCCGAATCAATTTTAGTACTCAAATAAACAAAAACTGATTCTTTATTAATAAGTCGATGTCGATAACATAAGATAATGCTTCTTATAGCTAAAAAGCCTTATTTAAAGTAAATTCCTAAGAAAGATAAAGGTGCAGGTTGCTGCTCGTCTTCTTTATGCAAGAGAAGAGTCCTTCTTGTCGTTATCCGCGCATAAGGAGCCGGTGGCTCTGGAGATGCCGATAGTTTCCGAAGCGGCATTGATGTTTTCCTTGGAAGTACTTGTGATGATCGCCAGATTGCTAGTTCCTTTGACTGAGGTTTTATCATGAACAGCGGAAGGTGCAATAGCTGGAATTGCCACTATATAATCATCTGGCTTCTTCTTCAATTTCTGGATGCTATCATCCTCCTTGAGTTTGAGATCTTTATCTCGAAGAGCTAGCTGTTTGGAGGGTAAGTCGATAACTTCTTACTTCACTCTAAATTTAGCAGCAATCTTCTGAAACTCGTGATCACAATTATCCGAGCGAGAGAAACTTCCATGGACTGTAATATTAGTCACATTGTTGCCTGGCATTTTTAGCTTGAGATATGCATAATGTGGCACATCCATGAACTTAGCATAAGATGGTCTCCCAAGTATAGCATGGTACTGTGATTCCCAATTCACTACCACAAACTCAATCCTTTCTTTCCTGAAATTGTCAGGTTTCTCGAAGAAGACACTCAAAGAAATCTTGCCGAGAGAATATGCTGGCAAAGTAGGTACGATGCCATGGAAACATGTATTTGATTCTTCTAACATGTTGGTCGCGATGCCCATATTTTTGACTATGCTGGCGAATATCAGATTCAATCCGCTGCCGCCATCCATGAATACTTTGCTCATACTAAACCCCCCGATTTGTGCTTCGATTACCAAAGCGGCATGACCTAGTTTTGGGATATACATCGGATCATCAGCTCTGCTGAATAGGAAGCTCTGTGATGACCAGTCGATGTATTCTGGAATATTTGCCATGGTACTTTCTGCGAGGTTGATTTCTTGTGTGAGCTTCTTCATCTCCCTCCAGGAAACACCAGTTCTGAGAATCATGCTCATCTGCCCCCGTGGTGGAGGGAAGGCTGCATTAGAATTGCGAGTTTGAACTTGCTAAACTTGGTGTTGAGGTGGAGGTGGTGGCGGATTCGTCTGCTGCGGTAGCCTTGTGTCGTAGAATTTTTGCATTTCAATGAACTGTCGACAATCTCTAAGCAGATGACTCGACTTCTTAACGTTATCCTTAGAATCGATATATGCATGCAGGTAACAAGGAGCATTTAGCTGCTCAACAAAGGGTAACTCTGGGACCCTTGGAGGTCGCTCCTTGTAGTTACCACGGTTTCCTCCTGAATTACTGCGATTGTTATCTCGACGATCATCATGCCTATCATCACACTGATCATCTCGTCGGTCGGAATATCCAGCAACCACAATGTAAGTATCATCGTATCCAAGGTCTTTTCTCTTCTTGCGGCGGTCTCGTCGATGACCCGAATCATGTCTCGGCTGGTCATCATCATCGCTGCGTGGGCGTGGTTTTCTAACGTGATCTTCTCCATCAGCCCAGCTATTAGCAATCTCCATTAATTTGGTGATAGTTTTTGGTTTCTTCCGGCCAAGTTCTTCGATATATGATTCTCATCAGATACCGTCACTGAAAGCGTCAACTGCTCTATCGACAGAAACATCTTCGGCAGCATTTAAAAGTTTGGTAAAGCGCCTGATGTATGTGCGCATTGATTCCTTCGGCTTCTGCTGACAGTGGCGCAATTCTTTGATTCCAACCGGTGTTCTGTAAGTTGCCTGAAAGTTTTTTACAAAAGCATCGACTAAATCGTCCCAGGACTTAACATATCCTTTCGGCAGGCCTCTCAACCATGCCCGTGCCGAATCTTTCAAGTAAATCTGCAAGCATTGCATCGCTGCTATTTGATTTCCCTTGTGTAAGATCACCGTTTGGAGGTAATCATCTATCCAAGACCTCGGCTCCTGTTGACCATCATACTTGGCCACATCAATAGGAGTAGGTTTGAATCTCTTTGGTGGCATTCCCTCCCGAATCTTGTAACTTAAACAATTGGATCCTCGCAGCTCGCCATCGTATTCATGGGTTTCTTCAGAATCATCGCTATCATATCCTTCCCTTGCAGCACGTCAATGTCGGGCCTTGTCGATTCTGCTTTGTGCTTTGCGTGATGTCATCACAAGCGTCTTTTGAGCGATGCCTGGACCCGCTGCCTTGATGTATAGTTTTCTCCTTCCTAGGGGCGAGTTTGTCCCCAAGGATTGCGAGGCTTTCTAGGGCACCTCGATGGGCTTGTGCTACCGGCCCATCGGCTGTCGGCTGATGGTTGATTAATTAAGCTGCGAGGTTGGTTGTTGCACCTTCGACAGTCTTTGGGCTGAGCATGCCTGCGGTGTCCATAGTAATAAAGGAGTTAGACAAGTTTGAAGTTATCTCCCTTGCGTTTTCTTCCGAAAGTCATGGCATCCTTGGTCGATATCTTCCTGAACCTTGTTGGTTGCTTCGAGAGGTGCTACCATGTGACATTCTACGTCGTTCGCTGGATTGTTCAGCTCCAAGTTTGCTTCGCTCAAGATTGGCCCGCTCGTTTGATAATCGCTCTCGATTCCTTTGCAGGATAGTATGGTAAGCATTGAGAATTCCTGCCGAAGTTCCGGAAGGAAACCGAGTATTATTGGTCATAGCAGCGCGGGCAATTTCCCACTCTTCCTCAGTAATAGTATAGTCGCTATCATCGTTACTGGCGTTGTTTTCATCATTGCGGTGCATGTTGTTACGTGGGGTGCGCTCTCCTTCGTCTCCGTTGACTGGGTTGAGGATCAAATAAATTTAATGATGTGCCACCTTCCAGGTGGCCGCCCTGACGATGATGTCGATACTTTCTTCATATGAAGAGTAATTGGCGCTACAGACGAACGGTGTATCATCTGAACCCAATCCATGCCTAGTGTCGCAGTTGAGGCAATAGTACAACGTTAGATCCGACGACGTAGAGTCATCGGATCCAACAGACATAGTCTATGTTGAACGGCGTGGAGTCGATGGTGATGAAGATGGTGTCGATGGTGATGAAGCGATCGTGAGATCGATCGAAACCGGAGTCGATGCAGTGGATCCTGCTGCCGCTGATGATGGAGTCCTTGTTGTGTTGGAGACGAACGGATCGAGCAATCGAAAGATGCCCTCAGTGTTGATGCGGTAGTGGACGCTCCCGAACGTCATATCGAGCCCGCCTTGCAGGTCCGAAAAGATCGGACGAGATGAGTCGATGTGCGGAGTAAACTCAAAGGACCCGAATCGAATTGAGTTCCCAGAGCTTGGTGACGAAGGGGCCGATGAAAGCGTCGGCGATGCGGGTGGAGTCGTGGTCGACATGACTGAAGCAGCCGATGACGAGTCTTGCGCCAACAGGTTTCCCACAGACGGTGCCAATTATCGAGGGTACTCCTCTGCAATGCCCACCTTTTGGGGCTTAGGGTTGACGGAATCCTGCAGGCTGACACGAGACATCGGATACCAAACAAACGGGGAGAGAGATTTACCCAGGTTCGGGGCCCTCGATGAGGTAAAACCCTTACTTCCTGCTTGTCTGATCTTGATTATTCAAAATATCGGGTTACAATGGGGCAGCCAAAGGGTTGGACTAAGATCTCGTCAAGAGGCTAAGATTTCGTATGACCTAGCTCTAGACTTGCGGTGGTTATGGCTAAGTTGATTGTGTGTCCCTCGGTAGACCCTCTCCTGGCCCTTATATTGTGAGCCAGGTCTCGAGAGGTCTGTCCGGGTACGACTAGGTTACAAAGAGTTCTACGTCTAAACTTTCCTTGTTCTTCGTCTTCTTGCCTTGTTCATCAAGTATATTTCTTCGGAACCGACATGGCGGCCCACCTTGGTCAATGGATGATCTTCATGGGCCCTTGGTTGGGCCACAAGAGGTAGCACAATACGGGTTACCCGAAGGGTAATGCCCACATCATACAACCTCCACCAATCCATTTCTCCTCTAAGTGAGGGGAACTCTTGGGATCTAGATCTTGAGTCATTTGTTGATTTTCTCCATTAATTGTTCTTCCTCTCTAATTCCTCCCTAGCTTGTTGCTTTGGTGAGATTTGAATGTTAGGGATTTGAACACCTTTGGTGTTCTTGATTTTGCATCCTTGCATAAGTGTTGAGCTCCCCATTACGATTTGTTCGCTGAGAGACCGTGAGCTTGTTACTCTTGGAGGGGTTACCTTCTGCTTGGCTTGGCGGTTGGTGCTCCGATGACCTCTTCATGGAAGATTGTGAAGAGGCACTGGCTTATCCTTCATGGAGGTTGTGAAGTGGTTGTGGAGCTTGCCATCTCCGGAGTGGAGCAAAGGGTAGCCATAAGAGAAAGGCCTTTGACCTTCGTGGTATTTGCTTGGAGAAGAAGGTGAGACTTCGTGGCATTCAGGAGACCTTTGTGGTAGCCCGCACTCTCCAACATGATGTACCTCACCTTGTGTGGGGGAACATGGGAATATATCTTCTTCTCCGCGTGCCTCGGGTTATCTCTATACCCGAGTTTTCTCTCCTTGTGATAGCCATCGTGCTTGATGTACTTATATCTTGCTATCACTTGTGTTACATATATCTTGTGCCTATTTTGCTTAGCTTGAGTTGTTGTTGTTGCACTTAGTTGATCCTAGCATATTTAGGTTTTGTGCTTGCAAAATTAACGTTAGTTTAATTCCACATTCTTACAAGCTAAATCCGTAATAGTTTTTAAATCGCCTATTCACCCTCCCCCCCTCTAGGTGACACCTCGTCCTTTCACTCTTGCCGTTGAAATGGGGTGTATTGTTCTCGCATGCATCAACGATCTAGTTGAACAAAGATCTATGCATTCGGTACCGGCGGCGAAAGAGATGAGGCGGGTATTTGGGTATCTCGGCGAAGTAATCCCGCATGAGCATATTGTGCCCAAGAGCGCGGTTCCGGGGGATGCACAGTCGTCCCATGGACGACCCCTTACGCTTCTTTGGCCTCACGTCCAAGATCTTGACCCCTTCCGCTTCTTCGCCGCAAGGATTACGGTCGTTTGCAATTCCTCCAAATCGGAGTCGTCGGAGGAGGAAGAATCCTCCATCAAGAACAGCGCGCATAGGTCCATCTACAAAGGTGGCAGCAGAGAACGAGTTACGGGCCCGCGGTGGCGGTGAATCCGCGGCTATTGACCAAATTGGAACGGTGGTGAGGGTGCCATCCCTTGGCGGCAGCGAGGCGTCCATGGTGGCGGCGAATCTGCGGCCGATTCTGATGGATGCGTTGAGGATGTGGGCGCAGCAACGTGCGGAACGGACACGGCGACGCGGCGTGAGTATTTCTGCCGGACATATTCGAAAGGGAGGGCCCGCGGCGGCCTGGATCTGCGGCGGCGGCGGCAGATATGGGGCAGAAGGAAACGTGGAGGAGCTGAAAGTTCCTTCACGCCAACGCTGGGGAGGAGATGGAGTTCGCGGGCAGTTGGGGTTTCTGCGGCGCGGAACTGAATGACCCGGATAGAAAATTTCGTATTAGGGTCTGATGCGGTATCTGAACTGCCTTTTTTTTTTTGCCTCTAAACCCGCAGAATGGCGGTTATTATGCGGATGGGGTTCGATGCGGTGTCTGCTAGAGATGCTCTTACCAAGAAGGATTGCATACCCGTTTTTTGCCTCTCTTTTTTTTGTACTGGAACCAAACTTGAATTAACCAGCTAGCACAGCAAAGTCACTGGCTACAAGAGAACGGACGAAACCTGGAGCATCACCCGGCCAAACTACCTGGGGAAGATGTGTGCTCTCTTTTCTGGCAAAGAAAAAAGGCCCGACCTCTGCATCCATCCATATCCACGATGGTCTCGATCAAATCTAAAAGGAGCTTGTACCGATGTCTTAAACTATAGAGGAGGCCACCATTCTCACCATTTCCGTACTCAACATCAACGGTTAACGCAACTCCCGGCCCGGACCGTGGCCCGTGGGATCAACTGTTATCAAACATCACATCACATGGACCAAGTTAAGGGTTTGGAATCTTGAATAAGATCGCTGCATAAAATTCATTGTTCTCTCGGTTCGCCGATGACTAGTCATTGCTGCACCGCCAGTAGTCTTTACTGTCGTCTTATATTGCATGTTCGGGAAAAAAGTGTTGCTGCCACCAGCTGCTTCTGTCCTCTATCTATATTTCAATCCTGGAGTCCTATGTTACTATGTTGGTACGTTTACATCATCATCGCAAAGTCTCTGGACAAGTATGCTCTCTAGAAGGGTCGGCCTTTCCAAAACCGCGAAGTCATTTTTGCAGAATTAAAGTGGAGGCGCGGGCAGGCATACACACTACACATATGAAACGTTGGGTAGACACGTCAGTGTCAACACGCGTTGGCATCAAGTAAACCAAAGGAGCAAACATCACGTGGATACGCATATCTTGCAAGACCTCAATCCTCAAGCCGCGAGCGGCTGCACCGTCGTCAAAGGATCCTACGTCAGAGCTAGCGATGCGGTCACGGTGCGGCCGCCGCTGACGATCGATACATGTCGTCGCCGGCGATGCCACGGCGGCTGAATTTCCAAAGTCAGCATCGGGCCAGCAGCTTGATGTACAAAAAGGTTTTTCCAGACCAGGCCTTAGTTTTAATATTCATTGGCGAGTAGGTCTTAGATTTTCTAGCAGTAGGTATTCATCTCACGAGAGTGTTGAATCGAAGACAACTGACCTTCAGTATCTCCAGATCAGATGATTCCCTCTCTTGTGTCATAGTAATACCTGTCATTTCTAGCTTTGATTAAGAACGCTGTCAGAAGCCTCTTGCATTGCAAAATCAACCTTGGAAAGTTATTGTTCCTTTTGCCAGTATATACCTCTAGACACATTCATGTGTATATCACTTACCTTTCATTCAGGATATCACCACATTATCACTCTGTTATGTGGTTCACTTGTTCTTTTGGCTGTTAAAGAGTCCTTTTGCTTGTTATATGGAAAAAATATATGATGATAACGCCCCGAGATAAATGTAAAGTTTCTCCATCGTGTTGTGTACTTGTGTGGACTGTGGAGGTCGGTGTTCTTGATGAAAGCTATAGCTTGTACCCCTGCCCCCTATTCTGGATGGCAGTGAGGATTCTACTAGCAAGGAGTTCTGGTGAAGTGGCGATTGTCTCCAATTATATTTTGTCTCGGCAAAAATATGAGAGTTACTACAAGCCAATAATCCAAAGTAAAAGAGAGTGGATCATGATCATCGTTTGGTTGCTTGGTGTACACCTGACGACACTTATCAGAATCATGATAAATCTGGTTTGTAATGGCAGCTCGTTTGCGATCTTAGTTATTGGTATGCTGTTTAAATGCTTGAGTGTTGTCGTTTAATTTCCTCATGATATGTGCTAGGAACTGTAGAGGTTTATAATTTTATGATTTTCCTGAGAATTTTTGCGTTCACCAAGCAAGTTTAGTAATGGGCTGAGAATTTTTTTTTTTAGAGGATTGATCGATGCCTAATTTTATGCTGTGAAGGTAGAGTTGTTGTTTGATCGATTGGTAGAGCTAGCACATGGCTTGTTGACCGATTGGCTAGAGCTGGCATGAGTAAGAGCTAGCGAATGGTTATCGATCGATTGCCTTGAGCTGCGAGCTGTGCGAATCTGGCGGGAGTAAGCGGGCAAGCAGCGTATCGTGGCAGTATTATACGGACTAGTTGCATCGTACAGTTTTGTTTAAACGGCAAGAAGCAACACTTGGTGGAACCGCCGCTAGCTTGTCCATTTACAGGTATACCAGACGACGTGTTGCTTTGTGAGCCCAGCATGCGGTCAGCGTGTTGCATCAGACACGGGGAGGAGCCGGCCGTGGCGAGGAAGATGAGGTAACCAAAAACCTCTTCTGTCCATCGGCTCGGCGTGACACCTTTGCCTGGGAGTTCTCCAACAGCTCTGGCTAAATCGCGGCGAAAATTCTGCCACATATCCATCCTCCTGCCTCCGTATGTGTGGTGTGGGTAGGGTCAAAATAGGCTATGTTAGCTGTAAGAAAATCGGTTAGTCTGAACTAGCTCATGCTTCAGCGGGCTTATGCGGAGCGTGGGGGCTGGCAGCCGCATGCGTAACGTGCCGCTGCTAACTTCGTTACACCTGACTTAAGCAAGAGGTTGCAACACAAGTGTCCATCACTTGCTGATGCGACGCGTTCACAACCTGCAGGAATGGTGGATCCATAACCGCAGAATAATTCCAAAAAAAAAAGACCGGAAGGGCTTTCGATTCAGCTGTCGTGCTAACGCCCCAGCCAGGAGTATCATCTTGAAGCAGAGTAATGCAGTTTATCGCCACAAGACTGGTCGAGCAAATCTTTTAGGACTTGCAGCAGTGGAATTTGGCAGGAGCTAGGAGTGCTACATTGAGGGTGTAAGTTTTTCTCAGTTTCAGGTGTAATGCTCTGCTGATTGCTTGCAATTTGGCTGCCTTCTAGTGGAGTATAAAACTCCCGATGGATCTCCCATATGGAAGAAACACAGGATGCTCAGATCTGACAGCACGGTGCAAATCTCCGCGATGTGGCCATTTCCTGACCAAACAAAGACGAACGAGGGAGGATGCAGGGCCAGGGAACAGAGTGTGTGACAATCTGTGAAATAGATGGACGCGTCTGCTGCACACTGTAAAGGACAACAACAAACCGACGATGTGCCGTGGAAAATAAATATAATCGAAGTCTTGAGTCAATTTTATTAGAATTTTCAATGGAAAAGTAGAATGGTGCGTCCAAGATCAGCCGAGACGTCAAATCTCGTTCAGAAAATGGCCAACCTTAGCTGGTAGCGTTCTCGGAAAATGCCGCCTGGGCAGTGCTTTACCATCTATGCTCAAGGCATTGAGGATGGACAGTTCACGCGTCACGATCACACGCCTCGCACTAGTTTCAACCTCCAGCAGCATGTTTCGACTTGCAGGAACCCACGGACATTATTCAAGGGTACATTTCTTACAGAATTCTCAAGTTAACTTTGCTCAGAGTCCATTTAACAGAAACATCACAGGAAAAATACAAGCACTGGGAGGCCTTTACGACTGCCTCGGTCGGTGGTCATCGCTGTGCGGTTACAAAACCGGGGATTGGATGCGAGTCCACAGTGCACCCGCACACATGATGTACAGGTCCAATTTGGTACACTAAGCTTCCTACAACAAATGCTATTGTACATTACAAAGGGTGACCAGAATAACAGCTTATCACCACAGCGAGCATTTTAGCTCTGCTTACATCATCTTTATGGTACAGATTAGCTGCAGGCGTTCTGTTCTGGGGCCCATGCCTGCTTCTCCAAGCCTACTTCTCGCGTAGATACCGCGAGGGACAGAGTCAAAACATATTCTAACAAGTCATGCTGGGGCTGCATTTTGGAAGAATGGATGGTCTAGAGCTTCTTGGGCAGTAAGGCGCTCCGAAGGCTCGAATCTTAAAAGACCATATAGCAAGTCTGCCAGGGTTGCCCTTGAATGGTCAGCATTTCTCGTAACCAAGTCCTGAAGTTGCAGATATGTTAACTGAATCATCTTCACATTACCAAACTCTTCAGTTCATACTCTTTTAAGTCGCAAGTTAAAGCACTAGAGTTCTACTAGACAGCAACCCAGTACCTACTGTTCTGGATTAATACAACTATAAAATAACATTAGTAACTGACTGGATAAGTGAAATTTATTTACCTTCTGTATTTGCACTCCAACAAACCTAACTAAACTATGTGTTAAAATTAATTATGAATATGCATTACCGTACAGTCTTAAGCCAGTTGGAGAAGAATTATCTATCCATGTGCAGTTACATATTTAAATAACTTGTCTATCCATGTCCAATACTCTAAACATAATCAAAAGCTAAACTAGGGACCATAAAATGCACAAGTTTTTTGACAATTGAAAGAACAGCTTGACCAAGAAAACCGTGAAGGCAGGATAGGAAAAATGAAAACCTTTAGCCGGTGTAGTTTTCTGACTGCTCTGATGCTTTCTCTTGTAACAGCGCCTTCAGGCCAATTTAGACGTGTCCCTCGTCTAAAGTATTTCTGAGCTGATGAACTGCGTATTCCAAGCAACATACAGGACGTCAGTATGACAGATGAGCATAACAATAAAGGACCGATTAAAGAGAGAATTGCATGCAATACTCAATACTCCCTCCATATCACAAACAAATGACATTATAGGCATTTTTGGTCAAACTTCTAAAACTTTGACTGTTAAATTGTTTTGATTACTTAGATTGGAAACTTGAAAATTATATGTATAGAGTTGTCTCAAAAAAGTAATGTCACAATATCATATTTTGTTGAGTTGTATACATATAATTCAGTTAAAATTAGTCATCGAAGTTACATCCTAGAAGGCCATGTCAATGTCCACAAATGTTGCGTGTTTGTGAACTGGGAGTAGCACAGTATTAACTTAAATGTTTATGTTTAAGCTTACACAATGATGTACAAATGTATGGAAGTTCGAACAGTTTTATTGTTCAATATAACGTTAAGAAAGAGGCATTAGCATAAGCAACATAAAATTTATACATTGGGAGAGGATCATAACATGTTAATATGTTCCGCAAAAAACTCCAGCAAATGCTTCCACAAATTACCATTACAAGAGCCATGTATAAGCCAATAAAAAAGAGATGCAAGCTAAGACTACTTGTCATCAGTACCAAATCAGTAACTATTATAAACTGTACAACTTAAGAAACTATAAACAAAATAAGTTGGATTGTGCACGAAAACAAAAGAAATACTTTTTACGGGTGGGACGTGCCAATGTTTTTTAATGTTATCATTTGGTTGAACTAAAGTAGGATCACGGGGTGCCCTAATGTTGACCCATTTGCATCTCTAAGGACACAGGTCGAGATGCTTGGTTTCTTAAAGACAGCACATGGAGAAATGAAAAAATGATAATCAACCTAACAGTATAAGTACGAACCTAGCTTTCCGTATCATGTGTTCTGGTACGGGACCCAAAACTCTCTCCATCATTGCTAGGTGTTCCAGGTTCTCATGCGTCTGAAACAATGCTTCCCCCTAAAAAATTTAAACATTAGGAACATATGTTGGTAAAAGAGGAAAGACAGGATCACAAGCAATCTAACCGAGCATAGCTCCACGAGGATGCAACCAACGCTCCAGATATCACATGGCAAACTCCAGCCTAAGCCTACAAAGGAGCATTCAGTTACGTCAGAAACTCAAGATTCTTCTCTGGATGAAGAAACATTAGCAACTACTTCAGCAGTTGGTCTAAGCTCAAGAAACGGGAGAAAACATAAGTTCTTATTCAACACAGAAAGAACATTGGTTTAGTCTAATCAATTGTTATCAGTAGCTCAGCACAGTAGCATTACATGAGCACTGTGCAGGTTTCAGGCTGACATATAAAAGCATTTGTACTATATAACTATTTTATGTAAGACCTACGGTCTTCATACGGCCAGAACCATCAAACATAGAGCTGAATATGTTCTTAGACAGACCATTTCACAAGGAGGAAGATGGGTCATATAGCTATTTAGCTAGTACATCGATTATTCAAACTAATACAATCTTCAGGCCCATACATTACTGGGCATGTCTGAAGCCCAAACTAGACTCTTAACAAACCAACAGTGCTGACATATATAGCATAAAAAGCAGTAAATATAGCCATCCTAAAAACACCCTTTTCCCTCATTAGAAGAGGCAGGTCCATCTCTAAAATCCTACAGAGCAAAAACTAAAACACAGAAGGAGGAAATAATGGCGCAAAGGAAAAACTGTCAGATGCCCAAAAATGCCAACCTATAACATGCACACTACTATTCTACATAACCAACCAGTAGTTTGCAATCAATCTCTGAAATGTCTGTAGATTATGTATCATTATATTTTTTCCATTGGCCCTATATTTGAATCTCCAACAATTTGAAGGTTCTTTCTTACTAGCCAACACTATTCTGGAAACGGGAAGAAGTTGCTCTTCTAAATAAGTGTAGTCACTTATAGATAAACAAGAGTATCGACTAGCATGCATCATACTTGGATTCCTAGGACCATAAATTACATTTGTTTTCTGTTCTTTACAAGCATATTAAAGAACAGACAAACCTATACCTCAAGCAACAGGAAACGAAAGCAAACCTTCAAGAATAACCAATTTACCTAAGATTATTTCAGGTGCCCTGTAATGCCTCGTAGAAACAATCGAGTTATGTTCCTGATTATCAAAGGCGGTACTACCAAAATCTATCAGCTTTATGGCACTGGACTTTGGCAAGCACTTGAAGTGCATCTCATCTTGTGAATTCTTCTGTACAGCCCCAAGTGGTCATTCAAGATAACTGCTAACACCGTATGCCTAATTTCAAAATAGAATATGCTCACTACAAAACTTGTTGAGATTAAATACCTTGGTGCTTGGAAGCTTTATATAGTCAGAAGATACAAGGAGTATGTTTTCTGGCTTCAGATCAGTGTGAATAAGCCGTAATTCGTGCATATCTATTTTACAAAAAGAAGGAAAAGATGGTCAAGCATGCCACTTGAAAGTAGGAGAAGAATGAATCTGTAACTGCCAAACTTGTTAAGAACGGATATGCAGAATCAAGCAATCACACACATGCTACAGATTCCAACAGTTGTCGTCCAAACTCCCGCACAAGTTCCACAGGGAAAGGTTGGTATCTATTTCTCTTTAGAAAATCATACAAGCTTGGCCCAAGCTTCTCAAATACCTGACAAAACCATTGATATCCATTGAATAAAAGTTATCTTTATTTTGTTTCCATATCAGGGAACCGTCATGAGAAAAGATCAAAGAGGAAAGAGAAGCAACTGTTCTAAAGTATTAGGACTACATTATCATGCTATGTGCACCAGCACGCCAGCATCTCTCACTATGTATAAGTAAGAGATACTGAGAGGGCAGGTAAAATTAACTATAAACAAAAGAGGAATATAAACAGGACTTTAATGAGTTACTGGAATGTCAATGCAACAACAGATACTTGGAATCAACTTGCAAAACTTGCATAGACGAACAAAAAAAAAAAAATCAGACTTACAATGCATATATGATTGCGATAGTCGAACCATCTTTGAATTTGGACACAGCTGGTCATCAATGAAAAGACATTAAGTAAGAAACAGACAAGAGTAAGATTCTATGATTATGTTTGTTGAGACACTAACAGGGATCTGTATCTCTCGTTTTCTGCAAGGCGATTGAGCACATCAATCTCAATCATTGCAGCATCTCGGTACTTCCGGATGCTCCGAATAACTTTTATTGCAACATATTCACGTGTTTCACGATCCCAACATTCCAAAACTCGTCCAAAAGTACCTATGAAAATCACACTCGTGTTGCTCTACATTAGAATAAAGGCAAAAACTCCGAGTACAAGAGAACATGCCATATTGAAGGAAACCCGAACCTTCACCCATTTTGCTCAAGATTTTGTCTGCATAAAAAAAAGTAGATTGTCAATAAACAATAATGCAGGACATGTACAATACCAAAACTAAAGCATTCGCACTTTCGACTTAGACCTATCTTAGGTACTGTGAAAGAAAAAGTACATAGGCCAATCAAGCTTATAAGCTAATACAGACATAAATGTGGGAAATCTGAATGGAAACTTTGCTTCATCATCCCCTTTGCCCAAAGCAAAATTAGCAAGTTCTATAAAACATAGAGCAATCCCATCATTCATCCGTGTTGCTGAGGTGAACTTTAGCCAGATATTTGTTTTTCAACAACTGAAACCAACTATGATAAGTATCTGGCAGTGCCAAATAGGATATAAGGACACTCAAACAGAGCACAGATAAATGCCACCATTAGTTACGAATTATGCATACATATTAAGTCGTTGTCCAGCTTTTTTTCCTAAACCAATGTGCACATTAACAAATATTTCTCCACCATATGTTTCTCAGAATTATATGTATAATAAAAAACCAGTTATGAGAGTACACAATAGCTCTAGGAGTTCTATCAAAAAAAAAAAGCTCTAGGAGTTAACAAGAGGCCCAAGAGACGGGTGCTTACACCGGCGAGTCAAGTTTTCGCCTAGATCAAACACGTAATGGCCGTCGCGATCGTCATCCCTCCACGGCGGCGACGCGCCGCCCCTCGCTACCTGCAACCGACGGCAGGGCAAAATCTAGGTCAGTAAAGAACCCGAACACCCAAGCCCCAATCGTAGGAATAAGTACCCTAAGTAATGGATCATTACCACCTCCCGCTCCGGCGGCGGCGCGCCGGCGCCGTCCAACTCTTGACGCGTGCGCTTCCGCGACCGCGACGACTCCATGGATTCCGATTCGATTGGGAGGAGAGAGAAGGGGGAGAGAGAAACCCTAGAGGGATGCGTGGTGGGCTGAGGCCCAACAGCGAGTGGAGCAGGATAGATTCGGGATGGGCCCAACTGCCCTAGGATTCCAAT
>NC_061513.1:175312153-175349232 GCF_022539505.1 Lolium rigidum
CGTACCTTGAGGAAGCCAAGGAGGAGCTCCACCATCAGCACATATACGCCACGTAGAACAACTTCTACTTGCTTGGAGTCTCCATCAACAACATGAGCAACCTCACCAACTCCCTTCACGACACCGCGCTTAAATTTTCACAAAACTTTGATCAATGGAGTCACTGGTTGGGGCCCCGCGAACCACCCGCCACCACCACAATGATCTAGCAAGCCCAGTTTGCAAGAACCTAAACTTGAGGAAGTTGTTGACAATTCTACATCAAGAGGTGGTATTTTTAATTTATCTTGTAATAATTGAGGTTTTGCTACAACTCATGAGAGATTTGAAACACTCGTGTTGGTTTCGCTGCAACACTTTGCTTTTCATTTTGCCTTTTTTTGTTGTAGTAGTTTTTAGCCTTGTCTTTGTACGCCTTTATTTCTATTCTATCTGCCTCATACGAGAAAAATCCAAAAGATTTATCCTTTCATATTTTTCTTTTGGTGTCTCTATCGCCACTTCTATGTTGCCCAATGATTATTGCGGGGAAGGTTGAGCCTCTCGAGTTTTGAAGGAACACATCATACGGAAGAAATTTGTGAGCTCATGAACTTGAGGTATATATGCCTTACCAGCCCTATGTAATTTTCAAATGCCCATGCTATATTAGTACTAGTTCTAAGTATTATATTAGTGGAGGCATGTCTTGACAATTATAGTGAAGTTTATATTGACTCGTATGATTGGTTAACTAGTTGTTACTATGTGTTTCTTTAGAGAACCAACTCTTGCCATTGGAAGCATATGAAAATTAAATAGAACGTGAGAAATTCTCTTTTAATAATGACTTAGGTGTTGTAGTAATTGTCTTGAGAGTCTATCCTCAGAAGTAAATTCAAGCCCATATAGATTAATGATCGACGTGAAGATACTTTTTGAAGTAAGTTGTTTAATAGAACCTGTTTAGTCATAATTAAGCTTCATGCCAAAAAAAACTATTAAATTAAAGTGAGATATTGCTTTACGCGTGTCTTGCACCACTGGAATATACCATGGACAACTTCGCTGGCCTTTAGCCGATCTAGCACAAGATAAATCTCACATTTTTGGTCTATGAGTTGATCAAACATCTGTAACAACAATGTTATGATGGGTAAAATTCCTCCATGGACACCGCTGCAAACAAAGTTGAAACACTCCTCAAGAGTGTTCTTTCTAAGTCTATCAAGACGGGTTCACAATGTTTTGGGATGGTCTCATTACTAAACTAATAAGTGTGAGTTCTTTAAAGACAATAGACCGAAGGAGGTATTGGAAAGCCATGATTTAAATAAATGGGAGTTAAATGAGTTGCTCTATTGATATGCTTCTTTTGACATGATCTCTCACTCTTAATTGTTTAATTTCTTGAATATAAATCAACCATTGGAAAACAAGTGTTGTCTAGAGTGAGGTAGAATATCAATTACTCAGTTGACTATCATTGTTTGTGAAAGCCTTACTTTAGTTGCCTTGGCATGCCAAAACTTTTATAGTATCTTGCCATTACTCTATCTATGTTAAGCTTTTAGGAGAAGAAGTAAGAGTTGCGGATACCAACTGTAAGTGAACTTGCATTTTTCTTATTTCGTTTAGACTCTCAGTTCCTTATGATTTTATACCTTGCTCGAGGACGCTCAAGGTTTTTACTTGGGGTTTTTGATGACTCGTGAAAACAGCCGCTTTATCTCCATCTAAACCGAGAAATCAATTAGAAGCAAATATCTTCCTAGACACATTAATAAGTGTCAATCAATGCCAATATGTCTTTTTTTTGCAGAAATGGAAGTATTTCAGAAAAAAATCAAAATCAATTAATAAAGAGTTACGAGCTAAAGATGTCACCAAGTCAACCAAAGCTCCGAGCTGAATCGCAAAAGGTTTAACGAACTCTGGTACGGCCAGCCCATAAAACCTAGTCGGATTACTGAAGTGAGATCGGGATACGGAACCACAAGCGTTCAACGGATTTCTACACAAGTGTCCAACGGATTTCCGGTCCGAGTCGCAGTCCTCCTCCTTACTATTTATACCAAGGATCAATCAGCAGTACCACCTCCAAGAATCAATCAACCAGCAGCACAAACGCAGCTCTTGGCCTCTTGCCCGATCGATCGATCAATCGTACGGTACGACGGAGGCCATGGCTGCGCTGCGCACCTGCTTGTTTTCGCCGGCGTTTTCCACGGCATCCTCGAGCGGCAGGCCACGCGTCCCCAACGCCCCGTCCATCGTCTCGGTGGTGGGCCGTCGTGAGCACCGCTTCCCGGTTCTGAAGTCGACCACCGCTCCCCGGCCGCGTCTGGCGGTCGTCCGGGCTCAGAACCGCGACGCACAGTCAAAGGCCAACCAACCGCCGGCCGCCGGCGACCACTTTCACCAGGAGATTAAGCGGATCAAGCAGCACCACCGGGACATAATCTCCACCGACGGCGGCTTCCTCTACGCCGAGGCGACAGCGATGTCGGCGCGCGTATGCATCTCTGCCCTGGAGGCCCTCGACATGGCCTCCCTTGTTCTGGACAGCGCGCGGCTCAACCTCGGCGAGGCGGGCGAGATCTCCGCGGAGACCATCCACGGGACCGTCCGGCCGTACGCGGCCCTCTTCTCCGCCGCCGCCGAGGACGCGTACTGCAGGAAGGTGAACAGGAACACGGTGGTCCGGTTCCTCGGCGCCCTGCGGGGCGTGGCCGCCGTGAGCCACATCATGCTCGAGGGCGCCTTGGAGGCCCTCTCCCACAGGAGCCCGAGGGAGGCCGTGTCGGAGTACGCTTTCAACTCGGACGTGGAGGACATGTACCGCGAGTTCGAGCAGGGCATGCGCCAGGTGGAAGACGACATTCGGAACGCTAGCGCTGTGGCGACGTGCAAGCTGGCGGTGCCGGTGATCCTTTCAGGCACCAAGTTTGCAGGGTCGTTCGTGGGACTCATGGTGGACCGGCGTAGGAGAGTGGTGGAGAAGGCGCGAAGCAAGTCACCAGTATGATTTTGTAACAAGAGACGCAGTAGCTAGCTGTTCCATGAGAAGGAACTCTGTTTTTGTTAAGCGCCTTATGGCAAATAGGTTTGTAGGGATTAAACTCGTTCTATTATTCAACGAACTACTCCTTTGATCTATGGTACGGATTCGGAGGGAGTAGTAAAATCACGACACTTGTTATAGACCGGTTGCATTTGTAAATTGTTTGATTACCAAATCTTGTCCAAATTGCATAAGGTAACACTTGGTCCTTGTTTTCTAAGTTATTGGGGGAACACATACCAAATTCAGATGGAATATAAATTTACTTAAAAGTAAATGATCTTTTTTTCAGTAGCATCATAACACATATAGCCATCAATAAACAGCAAAAATATTTAGTATATTTTTTATTTCCAGAATTAATACACATTTTTGCCAAAATTTCACAAATAATACACCATCGGATACCGTTTCCCCAGGGGAAGTAATCGGGGAAGCGATACCCGCAGGCCGCGATTCCAAGGACGTCCTCGCGCACGGTCCACAGAGAGCAGTTGTCGAGCCGCTGTTCCCGAGTGGACGGCGTCAGGAATCGCCACCTCAAAAAGGCACGCTGGTTGGGTGATGGAATCCCGATGCAGCTTATCGGGGTACTCTTCCCCGAGTAGTGGCTTGACCACTTTAAATCGGGCCAATGCCCTGCCGACGCCCTCGCCTCCTTCTTCTTCGTCCTCGTTTTCTCTCAGCTCTCTCATTTTTTCCTCTCAGCTATGCTACCATTTTCTCCCATTTAATAGCGATTTGTTGCCTGTTTGCTTGCTATTTCACCACCAAATGCAGTAGAAACATCTGATCCATAGAATCTTGAATCCGGTCCCCAAGGGGGATTAGAGACAAAGCCATTGAGAAGCCGAAGACAGCCTTGTAGGAGGCCAAGCTGCAAAGAGCGGCTCGAGGAGACCAGCTAATCACTCGTACGAGTAAGTTAGGTTGAAAAAAGTTATATCATTTAAATAGTTTCCTCTTCCGCTTCTTTCGTATCTATTTATGCTTGCCTTCCTTATCCATTTTGCCAACCAAAAGTATAGTGAACTGCCTGGAAGGTTTATAGCCCGTACTCCCCTTATACATCTATAAGAAAGTAATATTCGCTATAGCCCTATCTCTTCTCTTCTCCACAGGCACTCAATCCCTATTTGAGACAGCAAGACTTACCTATAAATAGCACTTCCCGATATCAAGAGGTTCTTACTTACCTTTGACCAGTAAGACACGAATGATCTACTCATCAAGGGATGTGATGGCGACATATCGGGATAGACTGCCCTGATTACTTCCTATTGGGTATCGCTTCCCGATTTCTTCCTCTCGGGAAATGGTACCCGACGGTGTATTATTTGTGAAATTTGTTAAAAACGAGTATAATTTCTAGAAATAAATAAATAAATGTATTATTTAAAAAATCGCCAATAAATGAACATAACATCTTGACAGAAAAATGTCAGCAGGGCCAGGGCAGCACTTAACAGTGATGAGCAAGGCAAAACAAAGATGGCGAATCAAACATCCATGCCACCACTAACTAGACAGCCTTATATGTTACAACCTAGAGCTGGCCAACACCCAAGAGGAATGAAAAGAAGGCGAAACATAACAAATGAGTCAAATTTTGGTATAGTACAGTGAGCATCAAAACTGTAACGTAGTGTGCAGACTAGCTATGAGGAACACAAACAGACAGTTCAGCACCATATAGAATGTCTCATCGTTGTTTGCTTAGCGTCAAAAGCCACAGGTACCATCATGAATTCTTGATGGATGAGAAGTTTCAATAAGCATATCCTAGCAGAAAGGCTGCAGCTATCCATGGATCATTGTCTCAAATGATAGAGGTGAATTCTACTGAATCACACACTCGCATTTCCTGAAACCCTCGTTTTCTTCATCATCAGACAAACTTTCATCACTGTCGAAATGCAATTATTCAGCAGTTAGAAAATATTATGAATATAACAACTGGGTACAAGACTTCACAACAAAACAGTAATACAGCACACATTAGTTGTCAGACTGTACCTGGCTTCGAACTCCCTTATCTCGAAAAGCTCCTTTCCGCACGTATCTGTCCACTGAACTCTTCTTCGTTCCATACCCGATTTCAAGGTTTGCACCTCTTCCAGTGACTCGCGCGGTTCCTCGCCTTCACTCACCACTATACAATGCTCTGACGAATCCCTTTTTGAGTTGCTCTTAAGACAACCCTTTATCTCATCTCCAGTGATGGGATCATTAGTTGTTACTTTCTTCTTTGTTAAACCTGATGAGTCTTCCAAAGAGCTCAACGTGTTGCTTGAACTCACTTTGGGAGGAGGCGCAGCTTCAAGCTCCGAAGCTGCACGACCGAAGCAGATGAAGGGAGCACATTTGCGGGGCGCTTGGTTTTTCCCGGGAGCCAGATTATACACCTTCTCAGCTTCCCCGTCAACTAGTCGGTACTGATTCCAGGGTGATACTTTGACAGGCTTATCTTCTTCCTTCCGTCCAAGCAGCAAAAGAGCAAGGCCATGGCTGTACCCTGAAGCTGATGACGAGAAAAACCCTCCTCCTTCCACAGCCAGTAGCATTTCCAATTCTCATCCAGGCACCATAAACTATATTCTTCTGCTCTGCTTTAAAAACTTCCTCTTCATTGGCTAGTCTACTGTGCTACAAGGGAAAACAAAATCAGACCCAATGCTCTCTATTCTTGCAATCGAGATATATACTAGGGTCTCATGAATGTAGTAAACAAGTAGAAGAAGATGAGCCGCACATCGCTTAGTAGTCAATGACATCAATTCTATAAGTATCTCATTCGACAGGTCATAGACATCTTTACTGCAGTAGGCATTTTGGGTTGAACCAAGACCCTCCAATTATTGGTTGCCGTACACAGTCAAGAAAAAGAAAGCTTCCAATAATATCCACAGTTCCAGTTTTAGTTGAGCCAATTATTGGAGGGTTCAGCCGAGTCACCTGAACATGATCACATGCCTAATGTACTCCAAATCGCATCAAATAATAAAGGGATCTTGATTCACTCGTACCTCTAATAAACAGATAAAAACATTTTAAAAAACTACAGTACAGGTTGACAAGAAGTGGCTAATGAGGTAATCCTAACAAGATTTATTCCAAAGTTACCAACAATTGCTCACTGTAAACTTAATTCAGACGACTAAGCTTGAGACTAAAAAAGAAAATCCGCAACATTGAAGTAATGCCCAAGCTAAGATCCCATTGATGCTTAACGGACTGAAGAGGGGCCTTGACACGGATCTAGCACCCAAGAACCAAACCAAATTACTAATCGAGCTCACGTAAGCAACGCATTTGCTAACACCCAAACAAGAACCGGCACAACTCGGATCTCGCCAAGCAATAGTAAAACAAGAGCAAAACATCGGGAAAGTTAGTCAGTTGGGAAATAAAATGCTGCGGTTGAACGGATCGTACCTGGGGGAGAACTACATTCCGATTGGGCGCGGCAGGGTGGGAGGCGGGCGAGGTATCGGATCTGAGCCTGGATTTGAGAAGCGAAGCGGAGAGGAGAGGAGAGCGGTGGCGGAACAAAATCGTAATCGGTTAAGGTTCTGCTAAAATTTTCGTCCAACTTTTTAGATGGACGGTTTTACCCTCCCACCAAATCACATAATACATACACATGCCATGGTACTGGTTCGTTAAAACGATTCTCTTCGTCCGCGCGTCCAACCATCTATGACCCAAGTATGTACAGCTCCTGGCCCGAGCGGGCGGTGGAGTTCACCCCCCGCACACGAGGAAGCGGGCTTGGGCTTTGATTTGGCTATCAGGGCTTTAAGAATAGTTTTCTGGCCTAAGAACGCAGTAACACAGATGGTGTACTGATGTTCTCGGTTGAATAGTCCCACATCGATCCTTTACGGCAAGATCATCCGGTTTATATACGGCCAGAAATTCCAACCATCAGCAAGCAATTACATGACAACATTTGACAGCTCTCGGAAGAGAGAGCACAGCGCTGGAGCGATGGATCTGGATCAGACAAAGACGCCAAATCGAGATCACGGGATAGAAAATCAGAGGAGGCAGAGAGGGATCTTAAGAAGGGAGACGGAAAGGCTCGGATATGCAGGGAATCAGTGGTGGCGGCCGAGGTTGAGAGATCTCACAACGGGATAGAAACTCAGAGGAGGCAGAGAGGGATCCTAAAGAAGGAGACGGGAAAGGCTAGAAGGGAGACGGAAAGGCTCGGATATGCAGGGAATCGGTGGTGGCGGCCGAGGTTGATAGAAACTCAGAGGAGGCAGAGAGGGATCCTAAAGAAGGAGACGGGAAAGGCTCAGAATCCAGGAAATCAAAGGTGGCGGACGGAGGATGCGCGGCGCTGGAAGAAAAATCCCCTTTCCTCCTCCATGTGTGTAGGTTGAGCACGGTTGGCTCCTGCCTCGAGGACGAGAGAAGGCGGAGGATGCGCAGCGCTGGAAGAAAAATCCCCTTTCCTCCTCCATGTGCGTTTCAACGAAGCCTTATCCTATCCTCCATGCTCGACCATTGGCACTGCTACACACGTTTGGCTTGTATGTTTTTATCGTGATGGCCTTGTAGGTTAACAGCACAACACCACACGAGTTTCTTTCCATTTTCCGTAGCATCTTTCAATGACATGTGGGATCTTTCTGTTCTACACACGTTGCATCAAAAGAGGCATCGCACACACAAAAATGAGTATTTTCTATGAATTATTTTAAAACATTTCAATTTAGACGTGTTTTTAGTTTTTTTTCGAATACGTTTTCGATTTGTATATATATTTGTATTCAGAAAAAATAGAGTAAGTACTTTACCGCCAATTTTTTTCCTCCAACTATGATACTGGTTCAACTTATGCGAGGCACCACAACCTCAATCCATCGACTAGGCCCGGTGGTATTGCAAGCTACTTAATATCTCGAGAAATTGGTGTCGGGATTTCAAGTATGAGAACATATGATAAATTGGATAATTTTGCATCCTACATTCCTACGTTGTGATTTTTTTCAACATAGTTGTCCGGGTGAATTTGTGGTGTTGTTAGGTGCGGGGTTTGTGTCAATTCACATTGCAGAATTTGTGGCATTGCTCGATGCCACTGGCCAGCTATGTGTTTGCAGGATTTGTCAGCCAAAATTTTGTATGAAATTTATGCAGCTCAATATTTTAATGACTTTCTACATAGTTTTATTTACTTGTTCAAATTAAATTTGCAAGATGCAAATTTCAGCGGCCACCTCCATCGAGTTTTTTATGATGGTAATCGCATCCGTAGATGGCGCCTTCCAGTTACGTGCATTTTATCTTCGAATGTGCCATACAAAAGAGCCATTATCTATAAGTTTGATCTTTGCAACAGAAGACCCAAGAATTTGCATATCTTTCATCTCAACTTTTCCTTTTTAGTTCTAACAGTATATTATTTAAGTCAGTGTTTTTGGATAAACATGATACAAAACAAAAAGATTGGAAGTAGGCGCAAAGCTTTTCCTTTTCCGAAATGAATGCTTTATTATATTATATACATAGAAAATTAAATGTTAAGTGAGAGCTAACATATTCGAATGATCTAAAACAAAAGAAAATAAATAACATGCATGTATTGTTTATTGTAAACCCGGTGCAACGCACGGGCACTTTTGCTAGTAAGAATAAAAATAAGAAAAGGGGGGAAACGAAAGGGAAGTAGGAAAGGGCTCAGTGGCAGTTGGTGCTGTGCTGCGCTGTCCTAGTGAGACTTGCGCTGTAGATGATCATACTGGGCTCCGCGTCGGAGTTGACCTCATGGGCCCGGATCGTAAGTGGGACGGCCACGACGAGCGAAACCGTGGGAAGTGGACAGCCGTCGGATGACGGAGCAACGATGGCGATCGGCGGTCAATTTGCCAACATGGCAAGCCAATGTTTAGGCAATTCATACTACCTCCGTTTGGAATAAAGTTAGAAACAAATTAGCAACAAAATATTAATTATATTATACATAATTTGTATTTTGGATTTGTATTCAAAAAACACTTTCTAATGATGCTAATATTATATACCAATTTTTTTTTTATATATTTAGAGTAATTCTTGGTTAAAGAAAAAAACACAGAAAACAAGGACATTCATTGGAATGCAGAAAGTAATACTCTCTCTTCTAAAATAACATTCTCAACCTTTTCTATGTATCTATAACTAAATATATCTATATACTTTCGTATCTGGATAAAGTTGAGCAAATTGTTTTGAGACAAAGCGAGTAATATGTAGAAATTAATTGGTTTATCGCCAAATTTAGAAGACTTTTTTTATAGTATGATAGAGTATTTAGGAAGATACTTCGGCTGAAATCTAGAGCACATGTAGATGTAATGATGCTATCTTTGCAAATAGCCCAAAAGGTAAGTAAGACCATCTCCACCGAAAACTGCAGATGGAGGCCAAGCTACATGCAGCCCTTTATTTTTTAAAATTCGAAATCATAATTTTAAGTTTCAAAAAAGTCTGAAAAAAAATCCTGGACGTAGACAATTATGAAATCGATAAACGTGCAAAATCTCAATGTGAAATTCTTTGTATTGTAGACTATACAAAAATGAAAAAATCTGATAGGTTTATAGTTTTGAAATGTGCACTATTCATTATTCCCATATCCGCACATTTTTTGTGTGTAGCGCAAACTATTAATAATTTCACATTGAGATTTTACATGTTTGTAGATACCATCATTGGTTACATCTAGGATTTTTTTTCAGAATTTTTTGAAATTCAAAACTATGATTTACGAAATTTTAAAAATAAAGGGATACATGTAGGTCGGCCTCCATTTGTCCACTCTCCATCTCCACAAGATTCTTGGGGTTCGGACACAAAATTAATCCTCACCGATGCTCCCATCTGTCGGGGCCACCTTTTACTCCGACGCAATTACGCACAACATTGAGGATGACGATGGTAGCTAGAAGGGCAAGCTCACTGTCGACAAGGCCAAGAAGTTCGTTGAATACGCGGTCGCCGAACAGGAGGGTGCTGAAACACTGGGTCGTCAGCGCGGGTGGCCTGGTGCTCTGCCTTGGATGAAGAATAGGGTTAGGGTAGTTTAAATTTTAGTTAAATTTCTTTCTAATTTGGTTCTAAATATTCTAAATTTGAATGAAAACATTTAAATCTGAGTGAATAGGGTTAGGGTCTTCGTTGAACATCTGTTGATATGTTCTAACACGATTCTTCAGTTGAAAGAGAGAAACGCGTCAGTCGTAAGCTTGTGTTAGATACTGGTAGTAAGTATACTACTCTTCCTGAGCTTTTTCGATTTGAAAAATGGTGGCTTCAACATGAGGAGTTTTCTGAAATGGTTCACAAAGTATGGAATAGTGAATGTAATTGCACTATTGCAATTGATATTTGGCAGTTTAAGCTTAGGCTGTTGTGAAAAAATTAAAAGGGTTGAATATTAACTTTGAGGCTGCTTTGAAAAAAAAAAACTCTTTTGCAAGAGTTTGATATCTTGGATGTGTTTTCAGAACAAAATCAACTTGATGCTAGGGATAAAATGAGAATGGAAGAGATTAAAACCGAGCTTGATGAGATTTGGTCCCAAGAGGAAACTAAAGCTTGGCAACGTTCTAGGGATAGGCAAGTGGTCGAAGGTGACCGCAATACTTCCTATTTTCATACGGTTGAAGGCGTAAAAAGAATATTAGTGTCCTCATTGGCCCTAATGATCCCGTTGAAACTACCGAGGAAATTCTTGATGTAGCAGCGAACTTTTACAAAAATCTTTTTGCCAAAGAAAATAGACAAGATATTTCCTTAGACGATGGTTTTGGGACATGGATGACCTTCTCACCGATGAGGAGGCCTCCCTGCTTGATGCCCCTTTTTCGGAAAAGAGATACATGATGCTATCATGGGGTCTTATGCGGTTGGCGCCCCTGGGCCCGATGGGTTTTCCTTTCTTTTTTATCAAAAGTTTTGGGATTTGATTAAATTTGATTTCATGGCCCTTGTGAGGGATTTTGAATCCGGCACTCTTGATGTCTCTAGACTAAATTATGCCATCTTTACTTTAATTCCGAAGGATCATGATGCTAAAGACATGAAGAAATTTAAGCCTATTAGTCTTGGTAATTGTAGTCTGAAAGTAATAACTAAAGCTATTACAAATAGGATTACTCCGATTAGTAATAGGATGATCGCTAATAATCAGACTGCATTTATCAAGGGTCGCTACATTCTTGAGAGTGTAGTGGCGGCTCATGAGGTTATCCACGACGTTTATTCTAAGAAGCACTCAGTGTCTAGTTTTGAAACTAGATTATGAGAAGGCTTATGATCGTATTGATTGGGAGTTCTTGGATTCTATGTTGCAATCTAGGAATTTCTCTCCTAAATTTAGAACGTTGATTAAATCTGTGTTGTATAAAGGTTCCTTTTGTGTTCGTATTAATGATTTTAATAGTTCTTATTTTGTTGCTGGTAAAGACCTTAAACAGGAAGATGAAGGAAGGCGAGTAAAAAGGTTTTAGACCAATACCAAGTAGAGGGGCGCTGCTGAAGGCCCTTGGTTAAGTTGAATACACTACCACCGTTCTAAACTTCTAATGTAAGGCAGTATTTTGCACAATCTTCAGTGCAAGACTTGAACCATTAGTATACATACCAAAATATATGGAGTAGCTCATAGATTGTCGTAAAATAACAGGATAAATCCACGTGTACGTGCACCCGTTTTCTTGAATATTAAAAAAATGCCATTTGAAAATCTCAAAAAAATCATGTATTGTTTTGATAATTGTGTAAGTTTTCACGGAAATATTCGATTGTATGTGCCCACACAAAAATGACAAAATGTCCAAATGACACTATAATGATTGGTTGTGTACTGTTCATGGAAATAAGGAATTCTATTTTCACATTTATGTGTAGGTCACACATAGTCTTTTTTATGCCAAAATCTGCACAAAAAAGCGTCAACATACAATATAAATGCGTGCAATTTTCAATTTTTTCTGAAACTTTGGAATTGCATTTTTTTTTTGGATTTTTTTCATAATGGGGTGCACGTGCACCCAGGTTCACATGCTCCGCATCCATAGATTGTCCTCTTTTCTACAACCTCCATTCTATATTAACTATTGTGGATTTGTCAAAATTTGCATGTATATACACGCAAAAACGTGTCTAGATGTATGAGTATTGAGATAAATCTGGTCTAGATGTATGAGTATTGAGATAAATCTGCGACCGTTAATATGGAACCGAGGGACATACTCAGGCTGTCTCAAGACGAGCGTTCTTTTATGTAAGGAGTATTTTCTCTTAGTCACTAGACAACACATTTCTATCTCCCTCCTACACCTCTCTAGACTTTCTTCTTTATTCAACTTAGTCTCCTTGATCGCACTCTCACAACATTGTTACCACCTCCACGTAGCTCGTGTGATGATCACGCCCTCAAAGGCCAAAACAAAAAAGCAGTGACCCTAGTACACGTCTACACGCAGGCCTCGCGTCCAGAAAAGTGGAAAAAAAAATTCTGCGCAAGTCTCCAACCAACAAGTTGTACGGGGCGTCCGGGCCTGACGGGGACAATCGCAACACGCAGCAGGAGGCAGGAATGTCTGAACGTGCTGCGCCCATGTCGAGTCCCTGAAAACCTCACAATCTAATCCGCAACTCGCCATCGAAGATCGAACACCTGCTGCTCCTTCTCCTCTCACGCATCTCCAACTCCAACTAGTACTTGGCACTGCCCCTGTTCCCTGTCCCGAGAGGGGAAGAGACTTCGCACCACACACTCTTATCCACAACGAGCGCGCCCCAGTGTAGTGTGTGTCCAAACCTTCTCCACGCCTTCCCTCCCATTCCCTTCTCCTCTGTCTCTCTGCTCTTTCCAAGAGCCAACAACGCCAAGCAGCTCAAACGAAGCAATGTCTTTGGCACCCTCCATCCCTTCCATCAAGGTGAAGGTGGGACGTGTCGTCCCACCGTCTTCATACCGAGCATGCAGGTCCTTCGCCGTGATCCGGAGCTCCAGCACGGAGGGGCCCAGGAGACCGTCTGCGCCCCCGCTGTCGCCGCCGCCGCCCATGCCTCCCAAGGGGCCATCTCTGTCCAGCCCTCCGAGCCTGTCCAAGCCACCCACCCCGGTGAAGCCGGCAGCGCCGTCACCTCCTCCTCCTGAGACGAAGCCGGCAGCCTCGGTGGCTGCTGGGCCGCCACCGGTGGGAGGGGTTGTGACGTTCGAGTACCAGAGGAAGGTGGCCAAGGAACTGCAGGAGTACTTCAAGAAGAAGAAGCTGGAGGAGACCAACCAGGGGCCCTTCTTCGGGTGGCTAGCCAAGAACGAGATTTCCAATGGAAGGTATGGCTGCCCCTCTGCAACTGCAACTTGCATCAAGTTTAAGCAGTACATGTTTTGTTAGATTTTCTAAATAGTAGCAATCAGGTGATGAAATGGAATACAGTTCCTTAAATACTCCCTCCGGTTCATATTAATTGACTCTAATATGGATGTATCTAGACACATTTTAGTTCTAGATACATTCATATTGAAGTCAATTAATATGAATCGGAGGGAGTAACAATATTTCATAACCTACTGAATTGCAAATTAATGGTGCAGAATGATCATGGTTTAAGCTTGTAACAGACATCAATACAGCATGCCCTGAAACAAACAGCTGACCTCTAATTAGTTTCTGGGCATGTGTACGAGTAATCAAGAGCGGGGATCATAGAAAAGTTACTGCAAATTATAGTGTTCTTTTCTCCTAATGTAACTTACCTATAATAAGTAATAAGCCACAGAAGCTACTAGTAATAACGACAAGCATGCTGAAATAGGCTTCCCCTACCGTAATTCGGCCAAAAACAAAAAACAAGCATGCTGAAATGCAGGATGATGCGCACCTTAAGGTTAACTGTTCCGTCAAATAGTTTAAGATTGCTTGTTCCTGTATGGTGATTCTGATTATATAAAACTCTTGCAGATGGGCTATGTTTGGGTTTGCAGTAGGGATGCTAACAGAGTATGCAACAGGCTCGGATTTCGTCGAGCAAATGAAGATCCTTCTCTCCAATTTTGGGATTGTGGATTTGGACTGAGAGCTGATGTTTGGTGTTGTTGTTATGTATAAGTCCGAAGTATAATCTATCTTCTTTTATCCAACGTATAGAAAGATCAATCTTGCACATTGGTATACCCTTGACTTCATTTGTACTACTGTCCTGTCAGTTTTGATGAATGTAAAATCCACTTTCCATCTTTCTTTTTTGCTAATAAGGGATTTCCTTGAGAAGAATAAAACGGATATTCCATTTGGATGTCCGTACGTGGTAATTTTTTCATCTAGAATAAATGCATCATTCAGAAACTAAGAAACGGATGGATCTGCAAGCATGTTAGGCCTTCCTTCAAAAGCTTAGAAGGCTCTTTTTTAAGCAAGACATCTCTTTGCCTATGCATAGAGTCAAGGACAAGCATAAACAATCTACGGCTACTGCCTAGTTTCTTTCCTTGCTTTGTACATATCCTTGTAAACACTTTATAAATTTTGGCAACAAATACAGTAGGAGGATCGCCTACTATTCATTGAAAAAATGCATAATTACAGGGTTTCAATCTCAATTTAGCTTTCCAGCCAAAGAAGAACTCACGTAGTTAGAGTGACATGAGTTTGTTGGTCCCACAATGTACTGAACACACAATGAGGATTACAAAATGAGCTTACTAGGTCGTGTTGATTGTGGAACAAAAAAAAAGCTATGCCGTGTACTATCCACATATAGTACCGATGAATACCTACAGATAAGTAGAAATATTACCTTCTATGGACTGTGCTATCCACGTATACTCACTGAAGAATGCCTACAGATAAGTAGAAATTCTAGATTGCTAAATCTAATCTGCATACAAGGTTTTACATAGCAGCAAACCACATCAATTAAGTCAGTATTCATGTTATAAAAAATTAATACTCCCTCCGATCCAAATTAATCTGCATACAAGGTTTTACATAGCAGCAAACCACATCAATTAAGTATTCATGTTATAAAAAATTAATACTATATTACTTTCAAGGTTAAGGATCTTTGCAACTTGGAACAGGCAAGTGGCGGTAAATCCATGGTAATGGAACAGTTTACCTGAACCTTTAAATAGCAGTATTGACCTCAAATGGAGGTAAGTTAAGAACACCATGTGTCTCGTTGTTTGGTACCATAAAATCAGAAGAGGTTAACAATACCCTGTCCTGCTACCGCCTCATAAACAGGCTACCAGTAATCTCCACAAGAACACTTTCCATCCTCAAAATGATGGAATCGGATGGAATCCCTTAAAATGATTTGACGGCCAATAATCTGAGATATGTATCTAAAAGCAGTGTGACAATCTCCACAAACCCGAAGATTTTTCATGATTCTTATGGGGACACCTGAGGAGGAGCGAGTTAAAACAAAGGCAACTGCAAGCTTTTCACTATGATAGCTTAGCAACTCCTCTTTGTTCTCTTCTTCAAGGTCATACAAGGCAAACTCTGTCATTGGAACATAACCTGCATTCCTTATCTTCTGGATCAAAACACTTAGTTTTTCATATATTTCTTTGGTGTTCGGATGTGATCTGTCTCCGGCAATGAAAGTATGAACTCCATCACCTAGGGTTACCCAACTGCGACCAGCCTCTTTTTTCACTGCTGCCCCCCAATTGCAGCTCGTGCTTTGGCTGTATCCTCCCACCTTCCTGTTGCTGCATAAAAGTTAGATGCGAGAACATAGTTTACAGGATTTTGAGGTTCTAATTCCAAAAGCATCCTTGAAGCTTCTCTCCCCAGATCTATCTTGTCCCTGTCCTTTGATTGCCGACAAGCAACTAATACGGTCCTCCATATAAGTGCATTTGGTTTCATTGGCATTCTCTTGATGTATTCCCGTATCTTAGTGAGCTTACCAGCTCGACCAAGCAGGTCTATAACACAAGAATAATGTTCAATCTGAGGTACTATACCATGGTCCTCCATCATTTCAAAGTAGTCTAGACCTTTATCTACCAATCCAGCATGACTGCAGGCAGACAGAACACTGATAAATGTGACATGGTCTGTATTTGCTCCACTTTGCTGCATTTCTTCAAAGATATCCAAAGCTTTTCTTCCAAGACCATGTCTCGCATAACCAGAAATCATAGAGTTCCATGAGAACTCATTTTTCTGACTCATGGAATTGAACACCTTTGAAGCATAGTCTATCCTTCCACACTTGGAGTACATATCAACAAGAGCACTCTCAACCACAACATCTGATTCCAACTGTGACCTAATACCGAAAGCATGCATCTCCATCCCACGTTCCAATGCTGCGACAGAGGCACATGCATTCAGTACAATGGAGAAGGTGCAACAGTCCATCATTTGGTCACTGTGCATCATAAGCCAAACACAATCCATAGCCTCCTGCAGATGGCCATTGTAGATGTAACCTGAAATCATTGAATTCCATGAGACAGCATCCCTCCTGCCTGACATTTCAGAAAACAGCTGCTCACAAGAATCCATGTCTCCTGACTTAGCATAACATGACATCAGAGCATTATCCACTGCATTATCTTCTATAGCTCCATGCTTCAGCACCACAGCATGAACCTGCTTTCCCAATTCAAGCACAGACAACGGTGACAATGCAGCCAGTAAGTTAACAAATGTTACTTTATTTGGGGCCAAACCACTCCTCATCATATTGGAGAATACTTCAATGGATTCAGCAATAGGTGCTTGCGAATTAGCCATGACACCCATGATAGAATTCCAGGAAACAACATCATGTTCAGCCATAGAGTTGAAAACTTCCCAGCACTCGGACCTAGCTCCACATTCTCCGTACATTTTAACCAATGCATTTGAAACAGAGGTATCTAAATCCAGTCCCCACTTTACAGCATCACAATGCAGTTGCTGGCCTGCAGCCAAAAGTCCCAAACTTGCACATGAGCTCAAGCCGCTAATTGCTGCAAAATTCGATGGACTTATACAACCTTGCCTCATTGTACAGTAATTCATCATTGCACCTTCACAGTAACCATTCTGATCAAGAACCGAGATAATAGTGTTCCATGAAACCCGATCCCTTACAGAAAGCAACTGGAAAACTCTAGAGGCTTTTTCAATGGCACCACATTTGGCGTACATATTAACCAGACTATTACTGACAGCAATTTTCAAATCGATAAGTCCAGTTCTAAGAAGATGTCCGTGGACTTCCCTACCTTTCATCAAGCCATCTTCCGGCACAGAAAACTCAGCTATCGCACCGAGCAACACGACATACGTGTCTGCATTGACAACCACTGAGTCCCTAGTCCCCACGAAAATCCTAACTGCTTCTTCACTGCAGTGCTTCTTGACCAAACCTATGATCAGGCCATTCAATGTAACCGCGTTCCTCTGTTCCAAACTGAGAAAAATGTCCTTAGCTTTATCGAGCATGCCATGCCTTGCGAATGCACTGACGAGAGCGCTTCCCACATAGAGGTCACTTGAGATGCCAGAACTGAGCACCCTCGCAAACACTTGCTCAAGCACTCGAGAGTTGCACGAGGGCACAGACGCCGCAGTGATCAGGCTCCCAAAGGTATGCTCATTTGGCCTCAACTCAGGTGCTGGGTCATCACGCAGCATCGCCATGAACAAGGAAAACGTCGACGCCACATACCCTTTCTTAGCATACACAGACATCAAGGCGTTCCACGTGATGAGGTCCCTAACTGGCACGGTATCAAACACCCGCTGCGCCTGGAGCGGCAGACCAACAGAGCAGCTGCCGTACATCGAGATCAGCGCATTGCAAACCGTCGTGTTGGATGCATACGTAGTCTTGGAGACCAATCCATGGACCTGCACCGCGAAGCCCAACCGGTCAGGGCCGGCGTCCTGGCACGCGCGGAGCACGCTCCCGAAGGTAAATGACGTGGGCCTGCTGCGGTCTGAAGAACCAGCCCGCAGCATCGCGCGGAACGTCCGGAAGGCCTCGTCGGTGCACCCCGACAGCACGTATCCGGACACGAGGCAGGTCCAGGAAACGGCGTTCCGGTCCGGCATATTGTCGAACACCCGGCGCGCGGATGCGAGGCGTGAACTTTTGGCGTAGGAGTTGACGAGGTGGTTTGAGAGGAAGAGGTCATGGGTGAGGCCGCGCTTGACGAGCTCGAGGTGGAGGCTCTCCGGGGCGGGGTCTCCACTGCGGCGGCGGAGGAGGGAGAGGAGGTCGGCGTGAGGATGCACTGTCGGCGGCGGCGAGCGAGGAGGCGGCGATTGCGGAGGCGGGAGGCGGTGGGCGAGGAGGTCGCGCAGCGGCACTGGAGGTGGGAGGCGGCGAGGTGGCGGCGGGGAATGGGATGCGGAGCTGGAGCTGGAGGAGGAGCGGAGCGCGAGGTGGGGCAATGGCGGGAGCTTGCGCTGCATGTGTCTCGTAAAGGAGTGTCAAATGGGAAGGATTTGACTTCTTCTTAAAATGACTCCCACCGTACGTCCCACGTCGTTAGATGAGCAGAAAGGAAATGATAAAAAAAAAGAGTAAAGTCTGTTTTAAACAAAAATGTACTCCGTACAAAGGTTTATTGTGCTAAACTTCAATTACCATTGGTCGGATGTTCTATCTGAACCAGAACGTGAAAAGGCTCATCTGCAACATTTATTTCTATCGGACTAGAAGCCCGAAATTGCAATCTACTACGTACTCCCTTGGGCCACGCTCTCTGCCCTGCCGTCTGCTTCCGCTCCCCGTCGTCGCCCGTCAGAAGGTAGCGTCCTCCGCCGTCGCCTCCTCTCCCTCACTTGTTTGTTTCCGTCTGCAGCATTGTGAATCTGCTTACATCTGGTAGCCATGGCGATTTTGAGCAGTTGGCAGTGGCCCCAATTTAGCTGGTCACGTTATTTCGGTAAACCCTAGATCTGGTATACGAGTGTGTTTTTGTTCAATTCTTCAGCATGGTCTTTTATTTAATGCTTATGCACTGGTATACTTCTCTTCTTCATTAGAGTATGTTTTGCTTGCTTCGCGTGAGGCATCAGGACGAGAGAAAATAGAGCATGCTAGCGAACAAGAAATAACCATCTATTGTCAGTAGTGTTTCTTTTTTATTTAGTTGCGAGTTTTTTTTTTTTTTTTTTTTTGAGAATAGTTGCGAGTTTTCAGTGGAGCTGCGATATACAGCCCAGCCCCCGGCGGCGCACTAAACCTTATCTTGTAGTCATTAAAGTATGCTGCGCAACAATCCATATCATATATACACCTTCCTCTTCTGAAGTATATATGTTGGGTGCATGGCAAATGTGAACCATGGATCATCTGTGATATTGGAATGACACACAATGTCTTCAGTCTTCTAGGCAAAATATGTACCATTGGATAGACCTATTGTCCTATCGGTCGGCAGGAACAGCAAGCAATTGAACTTGATATCTATCACCTCCATTAGACAAATTGCTTTAATCAGCCAGGATGAAAGGAGCCCTTTTTTTTTCTTCCATATTTGTACTTTTTTTAAGGATAAATAGTTATTGTGGAACAACATCTATATGCAGGTGTTGAGGAGCAAGTAACCATGTTCCTCCTAGCATTTGGCCACAGCCATAGGTTTAGGGCTTTGTAACTAATCTGGCAGCATTCAGGCGTATTTGCTCAAATCTGAGCAACTGTTTCTTGATAAGATGATGCATCTGATGTCCAGATCCTATATGTACAAGATTAGAACTACCTATCAAGATTATTTATGTTCACTGCTCTGTACTATGTTATGATGTTTAATATCACTTGCACAGGAGGAGAGAAGAGGAAGGGCAAAGTAATGGGCAACTCCTTCACTACACGTGCACCCTGTATGTCTATGTGCATGTAACTTTTAAAAGTTCTGCCCAATTTCTAGTTAAAATGCAGATTATGACTTCGATAAGCAAAACTATAAGTCAGGTCAGCAGCCAATTTTTTGGTTGCATCACCTGATTCTTGTCAGACTAAGGATTCTGGGTCTGAGACAGAGTAAGAATTATATTTGCCCCAAACTGAAGAGCGTGGAAAACTAGTCGTTTCATGAATATGAAGCCCTTTTTCTGAAGAAACAAGAAATTAAATAAGTTAAAAGTAACTTGCCATAAAAGTTGTTGTTCAAGAACTTCTTTTGAAAACAAGGGCAGGAGCTTTTTATTCTTCTCAAGGAGAATACAACACTGGTCACTGGCCGTCGACTTTTTTTTGGAACAAAGTGTAGGAGCTCTGCCACTTATCTCAAAGAGAAGAGAACACAACATGGGCACCCAAAGGAGAATAGAACACAATCTTGTAAAGGGGTCAAGGGAAGATTAACTGTTCAAGCATGAAGTCACCGCACGAAATATGATGATGTTTATTCAGTTAATTACAACATAGTGCTATTTCCAGTGTACATAGAAAACCATTCTGCTTTTTTATGCTTTCTCTAGGACGATTTTCTTGTATATTTTTAAAAAGCAATGTAACCTGCTTATCTGGGACTGCAACATGCATCTGAATTTGCTCATAGCATGTGCTCCATTGTTTCTTCTACCCTGTAATTTTTATTATTGCCCTTGTGCATATTTCAGCTCCTGCACTGCTGGGGAAGCCACTTGACCCATGCTTCAAATGGAGGATTCATAACTTCACAGCGGTACTTGACAGGGGAGCTGTGCCAATTAACTCTGCCCCTTTTCACTTCGCTGGGCGTCAGTGGTATGCATTATTAAAGGGATGCGTGTTTGATCTATGTGACGAATGCGTGTTTGAACCGATCTTTTTCGGTGGATAATGTGTTATCTATGTACAATTTATGATTAGTCAAAAAAATCTTCAATCAAGTCATTTTTTCGTTCGAACATTAATGAAGTAAAATTAGTAATACGAACTCATGAACTAGCTGTTAGAAGCTGAAGCTTGATAGGATGCATGGAGTAAAGAAATTACCTCAGTTTTTACCTTCAGTAACTGACGTGGTTTTTTACTCAATGCATTACCAGGTTTATGTGCGTGAGTCCTTCGAATAGAGAATCCTTCTCTGTGACTCCATATGTTGCTCTTTCCCTTGGACTCAGCATAAAAAGTTTGGATTTAGAGCCAGATTCCACTGTGGTGGCAGAGTTTGTGTTGGCAATATATAATTATTCAAATGGATTGTATTATGGATGCGAAGGTAGGGTTGTAAGTTGGTTTTTCACTCGCATCCATTCATCCTATTACTGCTCAAATCATTATTTTCTCTAATCTTCAAACATGTATCTATTTGCAGCTAGGTACAGCTTCTATGTCAACAATACAAACTCAACAATAGAATACTTGATGCCTCTTAAAGCACTGCTGAAATCGCCAGATTTTATGATCAATGATTGCTGTGTCTTTGGTGTGGAGATATTGAAGGTTGATGTCTTTCCTCGTGAAAAGAAGCCTGTTGTGGTTCAGAAGAAGGCTCCCACGGTTCAGAACCTCTTCATCCAGAAGAACGGATTCATCACAAGGACCTGCACCTTGACCATCAGCAACTTTCTTGAATTGAACTTGGAGCACTGTGTCCCCTCTTCCCCATTTGAAATTGAAGGACATAAATGGTATTTCGAAGTTACATTATTAGTTTTATAGTTTATTTGTAAGCATGAAACCAGACAACTTCAGTTGTATATTTTACACATGTATTCCAGTAAAAAAAAAGTATATTTTACGCATATACATAGCTGCAGATTTCATTGTGTTAACCTATCTATTAATGACATATGCTTTCTGGGAACTGAATTGTATTTTATCACCACTCGACATGGTTGTCAATATATTCACCTTATGGACTGAACCTGTTTATTATCAGGTACTTTGCCGTCTATCCTCGTGGTGACCAGTACAGCACTAGTTTTCTCTCCTTGTACTTGTGCAAGGATGCTTCAGACAAGCTCCCTCCTAAATCTGGAAAGTTGGTTGAGTTGAGTTTGTCAATTGTGGACCAAAAGCATGGGAAACACTACACCAAAAAATCTCCAGGTTCGGCTCTCCTTAGGTGCTACTGATGCGAAGTGACTGCTATTTCCTGTTTGCAGATAAACAACTTGCCTTGTCTGTGATTGCAGCTTTCATAGTGTTTGCGGGGAAATGTCGCTGGGGATGGTCCAGCTTCATTCCACTCAGTATATTCAGGCATACGTCCTGTGGTTACCTTGTACGGTCATGCTGCATTATCAAGGCGGAAATGACTATAATCGGTTCATCGAATGAGTGATGGCCTGATGAACTAAGGATGCCCTTTGCATCTAGATCACGCTAGCTAGTATCAGTTATACCTAATACTTACCTACCATTAGTATTCTGGTAGCAGCACTAAGAAGTTGTGTGATAATCTTACGGTAGTATTGATGTTCTGAGCATTGTGAATCGATGAACTGATATACTGTATTTATTTAGGGTAATGTGATGTTTGGAATTGCCTACATATGGATGCATACTGCAAATATATTAGTTATACATTTGTATTAAGGCCATGCTTCTGTGATTGCATTTGGATCATTTTTTGAAAGAAGTCCTAAGCCCAACTTTATAAATAAAGCCAATCGCATCTGGATCAATTTCGCACAGCGCCTTGTCTTTGCATGGACGGCCATCCAGGGTAAGGCTCAGACACGGGAGATGATCTAGAGAAGAAGGGGTAGCCGTGTTGTTCCTCTTGTCAGTTGTGTTCACTAGAGATGGATTACTTGCTGGCTTCTTGTCCTTTTGCCATCGGGGTTTGGAAGAAGATAATGATCGAGCATTGTTAATCTGTCCCTGGACTTGGCCCCTAAAGCCAGCACTAAGAGCATCTTCAGTCGCGTTCCCCAAACCGCGCTGGATTGAGCGTTTGGGAATGTGTTTTGTTCATGTCGCGTTTGGGGACGTCGCTCCCAGTCACGCCCCCCAAACAAAATTTCAGAAATTTAAAACTTGAGAGAAATTCGATTAAATTCATCCAAACTTAGCACAATTTACATAGATTCGAACGAGGTTCGACTAAATTTAAACTAAACCTAATCTAGAAGTACTTGCGGCGGCCGGAGGCGTTGTAGTATTGGTGGAAGTTGTACATGTCGTCAGGGACGACCTTCTGCTTGACGCGCTCGTCGGGCTCATCGACGGGCTCGTCCTTCACCAGGCCGCTTGGTCATGCCTCGTCGTCGTCGGTGAAGTCCACGAGCGGCTTGTCGGAGTCGCGGATGGACATGGCGATCGCCGTGTCCAGATCGCCCCTCCAGGCGTCCTTGTCGTTCAACGATGCCAAGCACGCCGCTCGCAGCCCTAGGCAGTCCTCGGGGTCGTGCTACCGCTCGTACTCCGCCAGCAGCGCCGCCTGCGACGCTTCCTCCGGTTCCTCCTTCACCTCCGGCTTCGGGATGAGGAGGGCGCCGCCCGCCTCTCTTGCTGGCGCCGGCTGCCGCTGCCGCCTCGCCTCGGATTGACGGGCGTCACCGGCTCCTCCTTCACGTGGTTAGGGACGGTGTAGGGCGCCGAGCGGTACGACGAGGACGGCGTCGATCGGGCCGGTCCTGAGGAAGAAGAGTTCAAGGAGGACGAGTAGGAGGTCCTCCGCTACCATTGCGCTGCGGGAGAAGGTGGCGGTGAGGGCGGCGCCTCCAACCTTGGGGCGCCGTTGCGGATGCCGCGGATGACGCTCTCGAGGGTGCGCCCCAGAACCGGGCGCGCCCGTCCTTGTTCCAGTTGTTCGGCCCGCCGATGAGGCCGTCGGTGTTGCACATCTCCTCGTCGTACTTGGTCTTGAAGTATGTGGCCCACCACTCGTCGTTGTTCTTAGGCGCCCAGGTTGGATCCGCCCGCTCCTCGGCGCTGAGCTCAGCCCACCGAGCCCTGATGCCGTCCTTCCATTGCTCTGTGCCCGGCTTCGGCGGTGGCGGGATGCCAATGCCGTTCATGGCCATCTTCTAGCTGCCGCTGCTTGGCAGGCGCATGTCCGGCGGGATAGGATATCACGCATGGTACAACGCCCACGCCTCCTTCACGGTTAGGCTGCCGCGGCCGAAGCCGGGGCGATCTTGCGGGCGGACGAGGACGACATTGCTTGGGCCGGCGAGGAGAAGATCTCGGGGAGGGGGCGGCGACGAGAAGGTTTGGGAGCGGTGAGAGATTGGGACGAACCGTAGGGCCTCTTAAGGTACAGCGGCGGCAGCGGGTGGTTGCACGCAATAACGCCGGCGCGGACGGCCACGCGGCCGCACGACGAGACGCATCCCTGCGTCGCCTGGGAAAACTGGGACGTCATTAACGTCGCTTGACCAAAGGTAGGCGACGGGGTTAGGCTTCCGAGCCGCTGACGCATCGGGCCCGCGTCGATTCGCCCCGCTTTTCGTTGTGTCCGGCGTGCCCGGAGCGTCCCCTATGGGACGGGGATGGGCTCGGGGCGCCGGACACCGTATCGGCTCCGCGCCGGACAAAAAGCGGCTTTGGGGGACGCGGTTGGGAACGTTTTTATATCCGGCGCGCCCCAAATCCCTTTGGGGGATGCTTTGGGGGACGCGATTGGAGATGCTCTAACTTCCTCTTCAGACTGGTGGAATTCAAAATCTAGCTCCTTCCCGCGCAAGGACCGTAAGCATGTGAACACCTTGTGATCTTTGTATGGTGGTGGCTTTGGAAAGAACGAAATGTTTACATTTTCAATAAGAAGTTCTAAGAGCATGTACAATGGGGTGACATCAGCCTTCCCTTACGCCTTCCACGTCGGATTTTTGCTTAGTTGGAGGAGAGAGAATGGAGAAAGAGAAGATTGTCTTCCCTTAGGCGCTGAGCTCAGCCCACCGAGCCCTGATGCCGTCCTTCCATTGCTTCGTGCCCGGCTTCGGCGGCGGCGGGATGCTAATGCCGTTCATGGCCATCTTCTAGCCGCCGCTGCTTGGCAGGCGCATGTCCGGCGGGATAGGATATCCCGCATGGTACATCGCCCACGCCTCCTTCACGGTTGGGCTGCCGCGGCCGAAGCCGTTCGCCGCGGCGATCTTGCGGGCGGACGAGGACGACATTGCTTGGGCCGGCGAGGAGAAGATATGGGCGAGGGGGCGGCGACGAGAAGGTTTGGGAGCGGTGAGAGATTGGGACGAACCGTAGGGCCTCTTAAGGTACAGCGGCGGCAGCGGGTGGTTGCACGCAATAACGCCGGCGCGGACGGCCACACGGCCATGCACGACGAGACGCGTCCCTGCGTCGCCTGGAAAAACTGGGACGTCATTAACGTCGCTTGACCAAAGATAGGTGACGGGGTTAGGCTTCTGAGCCGCTGACGCATCGGGCCCGCGTTGATTCCCCTCGCTTTTCGTTGTGTCCGGCGTGCCCGGAGCGTCCCCTATGGGACGGGGATGGGCTCGGGGCGCCGGACACCGTCTCGGCTCCGCGCTGGACAAAAAGCGGCTTTGGGGGACGCGGCTGGGAACGTTTTTTTGTCCGGCGCTCCCCAAATCCCTTTGGGGATGCTTTGGGGAAGCGATTGGAGATGCTCTAACTTCCTCTTCAGACTAGTGGAATTCAAAATCTAGCTCCTTCCCGCGCAAGGACCGTAAGCATGTGAACACCTTGTGATCTTTGTATGGTGGTGGCTTTGGAAAGAACGAAATGCTTACATTTTCAATAAGAAGTTCTAAGAGCATGTACGATGGGGTGACATCAGCCTTCCCTTACGCCTTCCACGTCGGATTTTTGCTTAGTTGGAGGAGAGAGAATGGAGAAAGAGAAGGTTGTCTTCCCTTAGGCGCTGAGCTCAGCCCACCGAGCCCTGATGCCATCCTTCCATTGCTCCGTGCCCGGCTTCGGCGGCGGCGGGATGCCAATGTCGTTCATGGCCATCTTCTAGCCGCCGCTGCTTGGCAGGCGCATGTCCGGCGGGATAGGATATCCCGCGTGGTACAGTGCCCACGCCTCCTTCACGGTTAGGCTGCCGCGGCCGAAGCCGTTCGCCGCGGCGATCTTGCGGGCGGACGAGGACGACATTGCTTGGGCCGGCGAGGAGAAGATTGATGGGATTCGTAGCATAGAAAACAAAAAAATTCCTACCGCGAGAACGAAAACCAAGCCAAGATGCAATCTAGTAGACGGTAGCAACGAGGGGATAACGAGACTAACCCTTGAAGAATTCCAAAGCCTACGAGATTAGATCTCGTTGTTGCAGAAGATGATCACTTGCCGCTTTCAAAAGCGCGTAGAAGATCTTGACGGTGCCACAATCGGGCAGCACCTCCGTACTCGGTCACACGTTCGGTGTTGATGAAGACGTCCTTCTCCCCGTTCCAGCGGGCAGCGGAAGTAGTAGATCCTCCTTGGAATCCCGGCAGCACGACGGCGTCGTGGCGGTGGTGGTGGAGATCTCCGGCGGAGCTTCGCTAAGCGTATGCGGGAGAGGTGGTGGAGGAGGGCCTAGGGTTTGGGGAGAGGGGGGCGCCGGCCACTATAGGGGGCGGCCAAGGCTTTGGTGTGGCCGGCCCCCTCCCCTTGCTCCTCATTATATAGGTGGAACCCCCAAGTGTTGGACTACAAGTCTTCGAATAAAACCCCGACCCAAAAACTTCCATATGGTGGGAAACCTACCCAAGGAGGGACTCCCACTCAAGGTGGGATTCCCACCTTCCCTTGGAAGGGGGTGGCCGGCCACCTATGGTGGAGTCCACCTGGGACTCCACCCCCTTAGGGTTGGCCGGCCATGCTAGGTGGAGTCCCTTCGGGACTCCGCCTTCCATAGTGATTTCTTCCGGACTTTTCTAGAACCTTCTAGAACCTTCCATAAATGCACCGGATCATTTTCAAACTTATAAAATGACTTCCTATATATGAATCTTATTCTCCGGACCATTCCGGAACTCCTCGTGATGTCTTGGATCCCATCCGAGACTCCGAACAAAACTTCGAACTCCATTCCATATTCCATATCTACTTAAACGACATCAAACCTTAAGTGTGTCACCCTACGGTTCGCGAACTATGTAGACATGGTTGAGACCTCTCTCCGACCAATAACCAATAGCGGGATCCGGAGATCCATAATGGCTCCCACATATTCAACGATGACTTAGTGATCGAATGAACCATTCACATACGATACCGATTCCCTTTGTCACGCGATATTTTACTTGTCTCGAGGTTTGATCATCGGTATCTCTATACCTTGTTCAACCTCGTCTCCCGACAAGTACTCTTTACTCGTACCGTGGTATGTGGTCTCTTATGAACCATTCATATGCTTGCAAGCTAATTTAGACGACATTCCACCGAGAGGGCCCGTAGTATATCTATCCGTCATCGGGATGGACAAATCCCACCGTTGATCCATATGCCTCAACTCATACTTTTCGGATACTTAATCCCACCTTTATAACCACCCATTTACGCAAGTGGCGTTTGATGTAATCAAAGTACCCTTCCGGTATAAGTGATTTACATGATCTCATGGTCGAAGGACTAGGTAACTATGTATCGAAAGCTTATAGCAAATAACTTAATGACGTGATCTTATGCTACGCTTAATTGGGTGTGTCCATTACATCATTCACATAATGACATAACCTTGTTATTAATAACATCCAATGTTCATGATCATGAAACTATGATCATCTATTAATCAACAAGCTAGTTATACAAGAGGCTTACTAGGAACTCCTTGTTGTTTACATAACACACATGTATCAATGTTTCGGTTAATACAATTATAGCATGATATATAAACATTTATCATAAACACAGAGATATATAATAACCACTTTATTATTGCCACTTGGGCATATCTCCAACAGTCTCCCACTTGCACTAGAGTCAATAATCTAGATCACATTGTAAGGTACCTAACACCCATGGCATTCTTGCTGTTGGTCATGCTTTGCCCTAGGGAGAGCTCTAGTCAACGGATCTGCTACATTCAGATCAGTGTGTACTTTGCAAATCTTTACTTCTCCATCTTCGATGTACTCGCGAATCGAATGAAAACGGAGCTTGATATGCTTCAGCTTCTTGTGTGACCTTGGTTCTTGTGCATTGGCGATGGCACCCATGTTGTCACAATAGATGACTAGTGGGTCCAATGCACTAGGAACCACACCAAGCTCTACAATGAACCTCTTCATCCATACCGCTTCCGATGAAGCCTCTGAAGCCGCTATGTACTCCGATTCTGTTGAAGACTTCGCCACCATGCACTGCTTCGAGCTGCACCAGCTTACTGTAACACCATTCAATATAAACACGTACCCAGACTGAGACTTAGAGTCATCAGGATCACTGTTCCAACTTGCATCGGTGTAACTGGTTACAGCGAGCTCTTGGTCACCTCCATAACAAAGAAAACATATCCTTAGTTCTTTTCAAGTACTTCAGGATATTCTTGACCGCTGTCCTGTGTTCCATTCCTGGATCATGATACGTCTCCAACGTATCTATAATTTCTGATGTTCCATGCTAGTTTTATGACAATACCTACATGTTTTGTTCACACTTTATATCATATTATGGCATTTATTGGACTAACCTATTAACAAGATGCCATAGTGCCGCTTCGTTTATTATGTCCGTTTATTGCGTAAAAGGCCCAAAAACCAAAGTGCTCTGAAAAATCCAGAAAAATCACGTAAATTCTATTTCGCCGAAGACTCACGGAGCCGAAGGGCAAGCCGTGGGGAGGCCCGGGGCCTCCACACCATAGGCCGGCGCGCCGTAGGGGTGGCCGCCCCCCCTATGGGGTGGGCCCCTCGGGACTCTTCTGACTCCGCCTTTTCGCATATATAATCTCTCGTGACCTAAAAACCCGACACCAATTGACGAAACTCCAGAAAGACTCCAGGGACGCCGCCGCCATCGCGAAACTCCGTTTCGGGGGACAGAAGTCTCGTTCCGGCACGCCGGGACGAGGAATTGCCCCCGGAGTCATCTCCATCGACACCACCGCCATCTTCATTGCCATCGCTGTCTCCCATGATGAGGAGGGAGTAGTTCTCCCCCGAGGCCGAGGGCTCTACCGGTAGCTATGTGGTTCATATCTCTCTCCCATGGTGTCATCTTTATGAATATGTAGATGTTACTCTTGTCTATTATGCACTCTAGAGGTTACTTTAAATATGAACTCCGGATGTTGTGGAGCTTGTTTACTCCGGCTTGAGGGAGCTCTTGTAGCCCTACACAATGAAAGGTGTTTGTCATCCAACAAGAGAGTGTTTGAGAGTAGTACTTATTTGTTCATCTATGTGATCATAGGCTTTGCAATCTAGATGTCATATGCTATTCAAGTGCTTAATTATGTGAACTTTGGAGTTACTCGTGACCTCGGTGTAATGGTGACAAGGTGTGTGCGCCGTGTGTAACTCCCTTATGAATTGTGGTGTGTTAGTACCTCCTATAAATGCTCACGGTGACTGGTGTGGGGTGTTTATTAGTACTTGGGAATACGCCTTTGAGGTGTGCTTTTGCACACTTTCCCAATGAATTTGAGTTCTTTATCCAATAAGAGAGTAGTATGATGAAGTGCTTATATTTATATTCAATTATGATTGCAATGTTGAGAGTGTCCACTAGTGAAAGTAGGATCCCTAGGCCTTGTTTCCAAATATCGAATCACCGTTTATTTACTGTGCTACTGCATGTTTACTTGCTGCCATATTTATTTCAGATTGTTATTACCACTCATATTCATCCATATCACTTGCATTTTACTATCTCTTCGCCGAACTAGTGCTTATACATCGATCTGACAAGTGTATTAGGTGTGTTGGGGACAGAAGAGACTTCTTGTATCGTAATTGCAGGGTTGCTTGAGAGGGATATCTTTGACCTCTACCTCCCTGAGTTCGATAAACCTTGGGTGATTCACTTAAGGAAAACTTGCCGCTGTTCTACAAACCTCTCGCTCTTGGAGGCCCAACACTGCCTACAGTGAATAGAAGCGTGCGTAGACATCAAGCTATTTTCCGGCGCCGTTGCTCGGGGAGGTAAGGTAAAAGGTATTCACATCCTCCGACTACTAAGCTATTTCCTAGCATTGTTGCCGGTGTGTGAGTGCTCGAAGCTATTTCCTTTAGATCCTGCAATTGCATCTTTTTGTTTCTTGTTTTTATTTTTCACTAGTTAGGCATAATGGAAAACAACAGTGAGCTTTTTAATTTATTTCCTAAGTTAAGACATGAATTGTGTGATGTGAAAATTAAAAAACCCATGGAACCTTATTTGCATGCTAGTAGCAATGGTATTAGTATGAACGCAACTACTGCTAATGCTATGGAAAAGTCTAAGCTTGGGGAAGCTAGTTTTTATGATCTTTTTAGCTTCCCATCTTTAGGGGAGAAAATTTGCTCTGATAATACTTTATCTCCCATATGCGATAACTCTAATGATGCTTGTGATATTTTAAATCCACCTACTGAAAGTATTCCTTTCAAGATACCCATGAAAATTATTGAACGTGTTGTGGATAACCGCTATGAAGGGGATGGAACTGTCCATCCTGGAGATCATTTATTGTTTTTACATGAATTATGCGGGTTATTCAAGTGTGCAGGTATTGCTATGGATGAAGTTAGGAAGAAACTATTCTCTATATCGCTGTCTGGTAAAGCGGCGCATTGGTATAAATTGTTGAAGAACGGGGATTCTCTTGATTGGAAGGATATTGTGCCTCTATGTTATTCTAAATTCTATCCTCCAAGTGAAATTCACAAAGACCGAAACCACATATATAATTTCTGGTCTCATGATGGAGAGAGTATTGCCCAAGCATGGGGAAGATTGAATTCTTTAATGCTCAAATGCCCCATTCATGAGCTTCCTGGTAATATCATCATTGATAATTTTTATGCAAGACTTTCTTTTCAAGATAAAAACCTGCTGGATACTACTTGTTCTGGATCATTCACACGCAATAAACAAGAGTTTAAAAGGGACCTTCTTGATCGGATTCAGGAGAACGCTGAAGATTGGGAGAATGACAAAGGTAAAGAATCAGGTATAAACTATGAATATGAATGCATTAAGTCTTTCATTGAAACTGTTGATTTTCAAGAGCTTAGTGCTAAATATGGTCTTGATCCTCAAATTATGGTCGATTACTATAAAGCCTTTGCTTCTCATATTAACGTTCCTAAAGAAAATTGGTACATGTATCATGAACCTTTCAAAGATACTTGCATGGAAAATGAAATTGTTATTAATGATTGCAATAAACATGCCCAAACTTCTGAAAATACTATTTCTTATAAGCATGTTAATTTTTGTGGAATGCATAGACGTTGTGGAATTAATCAAATCGAAGATGAATATTGTATCCATCATAGGAATGAAAAAACTAGAAAGTGGTCTAGGGCTCTAGATGATCTTGGTAAAAAGGTTTGTGCCCTCTATCCTTTTATTTGTGAACTTTGCCATAGAGTGGGTCATTTTAATTTTCAATGCTCCTCCAATGATAATTCGAACCCCATGAGTGCTGCAAATTTGTATTGTGATGATGAAATTACTCCTAATCAGCATGATGAACTTACTTTATTTTTGTGGTGTGAAGAGTTATCAAGAAAAATCTCTTTGTTACATATGAGTGATCTTGATATTGATGATGTCCTGCATGGGTGTCTTTCTTATTGCATTGATAATTGACATACAAATACTTACATACAAAATATTTTAGAAGATGATGACACTTTGCCAAAAATATGATAGGACCGCTGTGTGTTTTGAACTTATTAATGAAAAGGAGGAATCCTCCCAAGTTTCTTCTATTGTTTCTGGAAATAAATCAGGTTATGTGGAGAAGCCTCCCATCAAGCCTCTCCCCGCTAAATAAGGGAACAAGGAGAAGGAAAAGAATAAGAAGAGGGGGAATAGAAAGAAAGAGGTAACGGCATATCCCCGCGTGTATGAGATAACAATAGGTAACCGTAAGTATGTTGCCCCTAATGATTATTATGATAATGAATCTGAGTACAATGATCTTCCTATGCCCTTTACCTACATTAGTGATCATGATTTAGAAGAGCACACTACTTTTGATATTGAAAATCTCTGGAAACTAATTCTGAAAATGATGATGTTAATAATTGCCATAGTATTAGTATTATCCATGATTCTTCCCATAATGATATAGAAAGCTCTAAGCTTGGGGATGAGGTGTTTGAAAATCCTTTTGCTACTGATGATTATATGCTTGATACATCTCCTTCTAGTAACAATGATGGTAAGGTTACAGATGAACATACTGTGGAAGATAACTATTCTATTTCTTATGATGACACTATGCCTCCAATCTTTGACAATTATTATAAAGAATGCTATGACAAAGGTTATAATTATCCTTATGAAAGTTGTCATAGTTATGATGGTATTTCCAAAAATAATTCCCTTAGTATGCAACTTGTTTATCATGTTCAAATTCTTGATAATGATCTTGCTCCAATTACTATTAATGAGAAGAGTTCTTCTTATGCCAAAATTAATGATACTTTTATGCATATGAACCATGATAAGAATGTTTTAAGTGATGGTTATATTGTGGATTTCATCAATGATGCTACTGGAAGTTATTATGAGAGAGGGAAACATGGTTATATGCATCTTAATAATACTAAGTTTCCCCTCTTTATGTTGAGAATCTTGAAGTTACTCGAGTTTATCTTCCTATGCTTGTCACTTTGTTCTTCATGAATTTATTTGTGAACAAGATTCCTTTTCATAGGAAGTGGGTTAGGCTTAAATTTGTTTCATACTTGCTTTTTGATTCTCTCTTTTACTTCAACTCTTATTTCTTGCGAGTGCATCATTAAAATTGCTGAGCCCATCTTAATGGCTATAAAGAAAGCAATTCTTGGGAGATAACCCATGTTTGTATTTTGCTATTGTTTTGTTGTGTCTTGGAAGTTGTTACTACTGTAGCAACCTCTCCTTATCTTTGTTTTATTGCATTGTTGTGCCAAGTAAAGTCTTTGATAGTAAGGTTGATACTAGAATTGGATTATCGCGTGAAACAGATTTCTTGCTGTCACGAAATTGAGCAGTCCCGTCTGTAGGTAACCCAGAAAAATCTTCCAATTTACGTGCGTGATCCTCAGATATGTACGCAACTTTCATTCAATTTGAGCATTTTCATCTGAGCAAGTTAAGTGCCCCAGAAAAATTTGTCTTTACGGACTATTATGTTTTGACAGATTCTGCCTTTTATTTCGCATTGCCTGTTTTGCTATGTTGGATGGATTTCCTTGTTCCATCAACTTTCAGTAGCTTTGTGCAATGTCCAGAAGTGTTAAGAATGATTATATATGTCACCTCTGAATATGTGAATTTTTGATTATGCACTAACCCTCTAATGAGTTTGTTTTGAGTTTGGTGTGGAGGAAGTTTTCAAGGATCAAGAGAGGAGGATGATACAATATGATCAAGAAGAGTGAAAAGTCTAAGCTTGGGGATGCCCCCGTGGTTCATCCCTGCATATTTCAAGAAGACTCAAGCATCTAAGCTTGGGGATGCCCAAGGCATCCCCTTCTTCATCGACAACTTATCAGGTCACCTCTAGTGAAACTATATTTTTATTCCGTCACATCTTATGTACATTACTTGGAGCGTCTGTGTGCTTTTATTTTCGTTTTGTTATTTTCATTCTCTGAATAAATTCATGCTTGTGTGGGAGAGAGACACGCTCCGCTCGTTCATATGAACACTGGTGTTCTTAGCTTTACTTTTAATGTTCATGGCGAAGGTTTAAACTGCTTCGTTCATTGTTATTTGGTTGGAAACAGAAAATTCTTCATGTGGTAATCGGTATATTGTCTTGAATAATTTGATACTTGGCAATTGTTTTGCTCAAATAGATCATGTTTAAGCTCTTGCATCATGTACTTTGCACCTATTAATGAAGAACTACCATAGAGCTTGTTAAAATTTGGTTTGCATGATTGGTCTCTCTAAAGTCTAGATATTTTCTGGTGAAGTGTTTGAACAACAAGGAGACAGCGTAGAGTCTTATAATGCTTGCAATATGTTCTTATGTAACTTTGTTGTACCGGTTTATACTTGAGTTTGCTTCAAACAACCTTGCTAGCCTAAGCCTTGTATTGAGAGGAATTCTTCTCGTGCATCCAAATCTTTGAGCCAAAAACTATGCCATTTGTGTCCACCATACCTACCTACTACATGGTATTTCTCTGCCATTCCAAAGTAAATTACTTGAGTGCTACCTTTAAAATTCTATTCTTTGTCTTTGCAATATATAGCTCATGGGAAAATAGCCTTAAAAACTATTGTGGTAAAGAATATGTAGCTTATGTATCTTATTTCTTATAAGTTGCTTGTTGAGCGGTAACCATGTTTCGGGGACGCCACCAACTATTACACCTTTGTTGAATATCATGTGAGTTGCTATGCATGTTCGTCTTGTCCGAAGTAAGGGTGATTTATCATGATCAAATGGTTTGAGTATGCATATTGTTAGAGAAGAACATTGGGCCGCTAACTAAAGCCATGAATCATGGTGGAAGTTTCAGTTTGGACATCAATCCTCAATCTCTTATGAGAATATTATCTGTTGTTGAATGCTTATGCATTAAAGAGGAGTCCATTATCGGTTGTATATGTTGTCCCGGTATGGATGTCCTAAGTTGAGATCTATCAAAAATGAGAAATCAAATGCGATCTATCTCCTTGGATCTTTGTACAGGCGACATAGAGGTACCCCATTGTGACACTTGGTTGAAACATATGTTATGCAATGATAATCCATGTAAATCCAAGCTAATTAGGACAAGGTGCGAGCACTATTGGTAATCTATGCATGAGGCTTGCAACTTATAAGATGTCTTATACATAACACATATGATTTATTACTACCGTTGACAAAATTGTTTCTATGTTTTCAAAATGAAAAGCTCTAGCACAAAAATAGTAATCCATGCTTCCCTCTGCGAAGGGCCTTTCTTTTACTTTATGTTGAGTCAGTTTACCTACTTCTTTCTATCTTAGAAGCAAACACTTGTATCAACCATGTGCATTAATTCCTACATACTTGCTTATTTGCATTCATCATATTACTTTGTGTTGACAATTATCCATGAGATATACATGTTGAAGTTGAAAGCAACTGCTGAAACTTATATCTTCCTTTGTGTTGCTTCAAAACTTTCTACTAAGAATTTATTGCTTTATGAGTTAACTCCTATGCAAGTCTTATTGATGATTGTCTTGAAAGTACTATTCATGAAAAGTCTTTGCTATATGATTCAGTTGTTTAGTCATTGTCTTTACCATTGCTTTGAATCACTTCATTCATCTCATATGCTTTACAATAGTATTGATCAAGATTATGATAGCATGTCACTTCAGAAATTATCCTTGTTATCGTTTACCTACTCGAGGGCGAGTAGGAACTAAGCTTGGGGATGCTTGATACGTCTCCAACGTATCTATAATTTCTGATGTTCCATGCTAGTTTTATGACAATACCTACATGTTTTGTTCACACTTTATATCATATTATGGCATTTATTGGACTAACCTATTAACAAGATGCCATAGTGCCAGTTTCTGTTTATTATGTCTGTTTATTGCAGAAAAGGCCCAAAAACCAAAGTGCTCGGAAAAATCCAGAAAAATCACAGAAATTCTATTTCGCCGGAAGACTCACTGAGCCAGAAGGACAAGCCAGGGGGAGGCCCAGGGCCTCCACACCATAGGCCGGCGCGGCCAGAGGGGTGGCCTCCCCACCCTATGGGGTGGGCCCCTCGGGACTCTTCCGACTCCGCCTCTTCGCCTATATAATCTCTCGTGACCTAAAAACCCGACACCAATTGACGAAACTCCAGAAAGACTCCAGGGACACCGCCGCCATCGCGAAACTCCGTTTCGGGGGACGAAGGTCTCTGTTCCCGGCACGCCGCCGGGACGGGGAATTGCCCCCGGAGTCATCTCCATCGACACCACCACCATCTTCATCGCCATCGCTATCTCCCATGATGAGGAGGGAGTAGTTCTCCCCCGAGGCTGAGGGCTCTACCGGTAGCTATGTGGTTCATATCTCTCTCCCATGGTGTGATCTTTATGAATATGTAGATGTTACTCTTGTCTATTATGCACTCTAGAGGTTACTTTAAATATGAACTCCGGATGTTGTGGAGCTTGTTTACTCCGGCTTGAGGGAGCTCTTGTAGCCCTACACAATGAAAGGTGTTTGTCATCCAACAAGAGAGTGTTTGAGAGTAGTACTTATTTGTTCATCTATGTGATCATAGGCTTTGCAATCTAGATGTCATATGCTATTCAAGTGCTTAATTATGTGAAATTTGGAGTTACTGTGACCTCGGTCTAATGGTGACAGTGTGTGCGCCGTGTGTAACTCCCTTATGAATTGTGGTGTGTTAGTACCTCCTATAAATGCTCACGGTGACGGTGTGGGGTGCTTATTAGTACTTGGGAATACACCTTTGAGGTGTGCTTTTGCACACTTGCCCAATGAATTTGAGTTCTTTATCCAATAAGAGAGTAGTATGATGAAGTGCTTATATTTATATTCAATTATGATTGCAATGTTGAGAGTGTCCACTAGTGAAAGTAGGATCCCTAGGCCTTGTTTCCAAATATCGAATCACCGTTTATTTACTCGTTCTACTGCATGTTTACTTGCTGCCATATTTATTTCAGATTGTTATTACCACTCATATTCATCCATATCACTTGCATTTTACTATCTCTTCGCCGAACTAGTGCACCTATACATCTGACAAGTGTATTAGGTGTGTTGGGGACACAAGAGACTTCTTCTATCGTAATTGCAGGGTTGCTTGAGAGGGGTATCTTTGACCTCTACCTCCCTGAGTTCGATAAACCTTGGGTGATTCACTTAAGGGAAACTTGCTGCTGTTCTACAAACCTCTGCTCTTGGAGGCCCAACACTGTCTACAGGAATAGAAGCGTGCGTAGACATCAGATCACTTTGATATCTGCTAGTCAAACTAACTGCATGTGCTATATCAGGTCTAGTACATAGCATGGCATACATGATAGAGCCTACTGCCGAGGCATAGTGGATCCG
>NC_061513.1:175349332-175385455 GCF_022539505.1 Lolium rigidum
TTCTCTTTCTCCATTCTCTCTCCTCCAACTAAGCAAAAATCCGACGTGACAGGCGTAAGGGAAGGCTGATGTCACCCCATTGTACATGCTCTTAGAACTTCTTATTGAAAATGTAAGCATTTCGTTCTTTCCAAAGCCACCACCATACAAAGATCACAAGGTGTTCACATGCTTACAGTCCTTGCGCGGGAAGGAGCTAGATTTTGAATTCCACCAGTCTGAAGAGGAAGTTAGAGCATCTCCAATCGCGTCCCCCAAAGGCATTTGGGGCGCGCCGAACAAAAAAACGTTCCCAGCCGCATTCCCCAAAGCCACTTTTTGTCCGGCGAGGCCCGATACGGTGTCCGGCGCCCCGAGCCCGTCCCCGTCCCATAGGGGACGCTCCGGGCACACCGAACACAACGAAAAGCGAGGCGAAACGACGCAGGCCCGATGCGTCAGCGGCTCGGAAGCCTAAAACCCCGTCGCCTACCTTTGGTCAAGCGACGTTAATGGTGTCCCAGTTTTCCCAGGCGACGCAGGGACGCGTCTCGTCGTGCACGGTCGCGTGGCCGTCCGCGCCGGCGTTATTGCGTGCAACCACCCGCCGCCGCCGCTGTACATTAAGAGGCCCTACGGTTCGTCCCAATCACTCACCGCTCCCAAACCTTCTCGTCGCCGCCCCCTCCCCCAGATCTTCTCCTCGCCGGCCCAAGCATTGTCGTCCTCGTCCGCCCGCAAGATCGCCGCGGCGAACGGCTTCGGCCGCGGCAGCCTAACCGTGAAGGAGGCATGGGCGCTGTACCACGCGGGATATCATATCCTGCCGGACATGCGCCTGCCAAGCAGCGGCGGATGGAAGATGTCCATGAACGGCATTGGCATCCCGCCGCCGCTGAAGCCGGGCACGGAGCAATGGAAGGACGGCATCAGGGCTCGGTGGGCTGAACTCAGCGCCGAGGAGCGGGCGGATCCAACTTGGGCGCCCAAGAACAACGACGAGTGGTGGGCCACGTACTTCAAGACCAAGTACGACGAGGAGATGCGCAGCACCGATGGCCTCATCGGCAGGCCGAACAGCTGGAACAAGGACGGGCGCGCCCGGTTTTGGGGCGTTCCGGGGCGCACCCTCGAGAGCGTCATCCGCGGCATCCGCAATGGCGCCCCAAGGTTGGAGGTGCCGCCCTCACCGCCACCATCTCCCGCGGCGCAATGGTAGCGGAGGAGGACCTCCTACTCGTCCTCCTCGAACTCTTCTTCCTCAGGACCGGCCCGATCGACGCTGTCCTCGTCGTACCGCTCGGTGCCCTACACCGTCCCCAACCGCGTGAAGGAGGAGCCGGCGACGCCCGTCAATTTGAGGCGAGGCGGCAGCGGCAGCCGGCGCCAGCAAGAGAGGCAGGGCGGCGCCCTCCTCATCCCGAAGCCAGAGGTGAAGGAGGAACCGGAGGAAGCGTCGCAGGCGGCGCTGCTGGCGGAGTACGAGCGGCAGCATGACCCCGAGGACTGCCCAGGGCTGCGAGCGGTGTGCTTGGCATCGCTGAACGACAAGGACGCCTGGAGGGGCGACCTGGACACGGCGATCGCCATGTCCATCCGCGACTCCGGCAAGCCGCTCGTGGACCTCACCGACGACGAGGCAGGACCAAGCAGCCTGGTGAAGGACGAGCCCGTCGATGAGCCCGACGAGCGCGTCAAGCAGGAGGTCGTCCCCGACGACATGTACAACTTCCACCAGTACTACAACGCCTCCGGCCGCCGCAAGTACTTTTAGATTAGGTTTAGTTTAAATTTAGTCGAATCTCGTTCGAATCTATGTAAATTATGCTAAGTTTGGATGAATTTAATCGAATTTCGCTCAAGTTTTAAATTTCTGAAATTTTGTTTGGGGGACGCCACTGGGGAGCGACATCTCCCAAAGACGGCACGAACAAAACATATCCCCAAACGCTCAATCCGACGCGGTTTGGGGAACGTGACTGGAGATGCTCTTAGTGCTGGCTTTAGGGGCCATGTCCAGGGACAGATTAACAATGCTCGATCATTATCTTCTTCCAAACCCCGATGGCAAAAGGACAAGAAGCCAGCAAGTAATCCATCTCTAGTGAACACAACTGACAAGAGGAACAACACGGCTACCCCTTCTTCTCTAGATCATCTCCCGTGTGTGAGCCTTACCCTGGATGGCCGTCCATGCAAAGACAAGGCGCTGTGCGAAATTGATCCAGATGCGATTGGCTTTATTTATAAAGTTGGGCTTAGGACTTCTTTCAAAAAATGATCCAAATGCAATCACAGAAGCATGGCCTTAATACAAATGTATAACTAATATATTTGCAGTATGCATCCATATGTAGGCAATTCCAAACATCACATTACCCTAAATAAATACAGTATATCAGTTCATCGATTCACAATGCTTAGAACATCAATACTCCCGTAAGATTATCACACAACTTCTTAGTGCTGCTACCAGAATACTAATGGTAGGTAAGTATTAGGTGTAACTGATACTAGCTAGCGTGATCTAGATGCAAAGGGCATCCTTAGTTCATCAGGCCATCACTCATTCGATGAACCGATTATAGTCATTTCCGCCTTGATAATGCAGCATGACCGTACAAGGTAACCACAGGACGTATGCCTGAATATACTGAGTGGAATGAAGCTGGACCATCCCCAGCGACATTTCCCCGCAAACACTATGAAAGCTGCAATCACAGACAAGGCAAGTTGTTTATCTGCAAACAGGAAATAGCAGTCACTTCGCATCAGTAGCACCTAAGGAGAGCCGAACCTGGAGATTTTTTGGTGTAGTGTTTCCCATGCTTTTGGTCCAAAATTGACAAACTCAACTCAACCAACTTTCCAGATTTAGGAGGGAGCTTGTCTGAAGCATCCTTGCACAAGTACAAGGAGAGAAAACTAGTGCTGTACTGGTCACCACGAGGATAGACGGCAAAGTACCTGATAATAAACAGGTTCAGTCCATAAGGTGAATATATTGACAACCATGTCGAGTGGTGATAAAATACAATTCAGTTCCCAGAAAGCATATGTCATTAATAGATAGGTTAACACAATGAAATCTGCAGCTATGTATATGCGTAAAATATACTTTTTTTTACTGGAATACATGTGTAAAATATACAACTGAAGTTGTCTAGTTTCATGCTTACAAATAAACTATAAAACTAATAATGTAACTTCGAAATACCATTTATGTCCTTCAATTTCAAATGGGGAAGAGGGGACACAGTGCTCCAAGTTTAATTCAAGAAAGTTGCTCATGGTCAAGGTGCAGGTCCTTGTGATGAATCCGTTCTTCTGGATGAAGAGGTTCTGAACCGTGGGAGCCTTCTTCTGAACCACAACAGGCTTCTTTTCACGAGGAAAGACATCAACCTTCAATATCTCCACACCAAAGACACAGCAATCATTGATCATAAAATCTGGCGATTTCAGCAGTGCTTTAAGAGGCATCAAGTATTCTATTGTTGAGTTTGTATTGTTGACATAGAAGCTGTACCTAGCTGCAAATAGATACATGTTTGAAGATTAGAGAAAATAATGATTTGAGCAGTAATAGGATGAATGGATGCGAGTGAAAAACCAACTTACAACCCTACCTTCGCATCCATAATACAACCCATTTGAATAATTATATATTGCCAACACGAACTCTGCCACCACAGTGGAATCTGGCTCTAAATCCAAACTTTTTATGCTGAGTCCAAGGGAAAGAGCAACATATGGAGTCACAGCGAAGGATTCTCTATTCGAAGGACTCACGCACATAAACCTGGTAATGCATTGAGTAAAAAACCACGTCAGTTACGAAGGTAAAAACTGAGGTAATTTCTTTACTCCATGCATCCTATCAAGCTTCAGCTTCTAACAGCTAGTTCATGAGTTCGTATTACTAATTTTACTTCATTAATGTTCGAACGAAAAAATGACTTGATTGAAGATTTTTTTGACTAATCATAAATTGTACATAGATAACACATTATCCACCGAAAAAAGATCGGTTCAAACACGCATTCGTCACATAGATCAAACACGCATCCCTTTAATAATGCATACCACTGACGCCCAGCGAAGTGAAAAGGGGCAGAGTTAATTGGCACAGCTCCCCTGTCAAGTACCGCTGTGAAGTTATGAATCCTCCATTTGAAGCATGGGTCAAGTGGCTTCCCCAGCAGTGCAGGAGCTGAAATATGCACAAGGGCAATAATAAAAATTACAGGGCAGAAGAAACAATGGAGCACATGCTATGAGCAAATTCAGATGCATGTTGCAGTCCCAGATAAGCAGGTTACATTGCTTTTTAAAAATATACAAGAAAATCATCCTAGAGAAAGCATAAAAAAGCAGAATGGTTTTCTATGTACACTGGAAAATAGCACTATGTTGTAATTAACTGAATAAACATCATCATATTTCGTGCGGTGACTTCATGCTTGAACAGTTAATCTTCCCTTGACCCCTTTACAAGATTGTGTTCTATTCTCCTTTGGGTGCCCATGTTGTGTTCTCTTCTCTTTGAGATAAGTGGCAGAGCTCCTACACTTTGTTCCAAAAAAGTCGACGGCCAGTGACCAGTGTTGTATTCTCCTTGAGAAGAATAAAAAGCTCCTGCCCTTGTTTTCAAAAGAAGTTCTTGAACAACAACTTTTATGGCAAGTTACTTTTAACTTATTTAATTTCTTGTTTCTTCAGAAAAAGGGCTTCATATTCATGAAACGACTAGTTTTCCACGCTCTTCAGTTTGGGGCAAATATAATTCTTACTCTGTCTCAGACCCAGAATCCTTAGTCTGACAAGAATCAGGTGATGCAACCAAAAAATTGGCTGCTGACCTGACTTATAGTTTTGCTTATCGAAGTCATAATCTGCATTTTAACTAGAAATTGGGCAGAACTTTTAAAAGTTACATGCACATAGACATACAGGGTGCACGTGTAGTGAAGGAGTTGCCCATTACTTTGCCCTTCCTCTTCTCTCCTCCTGTGCAAGTGATATTAAACATCATAACATAGTACAGAGCAGTGACCAGTGAACATAAATAATCTTGATAGGTAGTTCTAATCTTGTACATATAGGATCTGGACATCAGATGCATCATCTTATTATCAAGAAACAGTGCTCAGATTTGAGCAAATACGCCTAAATGCTGCCATATTAGTTACAAAGCCCTAAACCTATGGTTGTGGCCAAATGCTAGGAGGAACATGGTTACTTGCTCCTCAACACCTGCATATAGATGTTGTTCCACAATAACTATTTATCCTTAAACAAAGTACAAATATGGAAGAAAAAAAAGGGCTCGTTTCATCCTGGCTGATTAAAGCAATTTGTCTAATGGAGGTGATAGATATCAAGTTCAATTGCTTGCTGTTCCTGCCGACCGACAGGACAATAGGTTTATCCAATGGTACATATTTTGCCTAGAAGAATGAAGACATTGTGTGTCATTCCAATATCACAGATGATCCATGGTTCACATTTGCCATGCACCCAACATATATACTTCAGAAGAGGAAGGTGTATATATGATATGGATTGTTGCGCAGCATACTTTAATGACTACAAGATAAGGTTTCTTGTGTGCCGCCGGGGGCTGGGCTGTATATCGCAGCTCCACTTAAAACTCGTGACTAAAAAAAAAAGAAACAATACTGACACAAGAAAAACTGATGTACCCTCCATTATTCGGACATGTAAGATCAAAAGTCTCCATATAAAGAGTTCTTTATGTTTCTTTCGATAATATAAAATAATAATCAAGATGCGTGTAAACGGCAAACAATAGATGGTTATTTCTTCTATTGTTTCCCTCGTCCTGATGCCTCACGCGAAGCAAGCAAAACATACTCTAATGAAGAAGAGAAGTATACCAGTGCATAAGCAATAAATAAAAGACCATGATCGATGAAGAATTGAACAAAAACCACTCGTATACCAGATCTAGGGTTTTACCGAAAAAAGCTAAATTGAGGCCACTACCAACTGCTCAAAATCGCCATGGCTACCAGATGTAAGCAGACTCACAATGCTGCAGACGGAAACAAACAAAGGAGTGAAGGGATAGGACGCGACGGCGGAGGACGCTACCTTCTGACGGGCGACGGCGGGGAGCGGAAGCAGACAGCAGGGCAGAGAGGAGTAGTAGATTGCAAATTGGGCCTTCTAGTCGGGTAGAAATAAATGTTGCAGATGAGCCTTATCATGTTGTGGTTCAGATAGAACATCCGACCAATGGTAATTCAAGTATAGCACAATAAACCTTTGTACGGAGTACATTTTGTTTGAAACAGACTTTACTTTTTTTTTATCATTTCCTTTCTGTTCATCTAACGACGTGGGACGTACGGTGGGAGTCATTTTTAGCACAAGTCAAATCCTTCCCATTTGACGCTCTTTTACGAGACACATGCAGCGCAAGCTCCCGCCATTTGCCCACCTCGCGCTCCGCTCCTCCTCCAGCTCCAGCTCCGCATCCCATTCCCCGCCGCCACCTCGCCGCCTCCCACCTCCAGTGCCGCTTCGCGACCTCCTCGCCCACCGCCTCCCGCCTCCGCAATCGCCGCCTCCTCGCTCGCCGCCGCCAGCGCACCCTCACGCCGACCTCCTCTCCCTCCTCCGCCGCCGCGGTGGAGACCCCGCCCCGGAGAGCCTCCACCTCGAGCTCGTCAAGCGCGGCCTCACCCATGACCTCTTCCTCTCAAACCACCTCGTCAACTCCTACGCCAAGGGCTCGCGCCTCGCCTGCGCGCGCTTGGTGTTCGACGGTATGCCGGACCGGAACGCCGTTTCCTGGACCTGCCTCGTATCCGGATACGTGCTGTCGGGGTGCACCGACGAGGCCTTCCGGACGTTCCGCGCGATGCTGCGGGTTGGTTCTTCAGGCTGCAGCAGGCCCACGTCGTTTACCTTCGGGAGCGTGCTCCGCGCGTGCCAGGACGCCGGCCCGGACCGGTTCGGATTCGCGGTGCAGGTCCATGGATTGGTCTCCAAGACTACGTATGCATCGAACACGACGGTTTGCAATGCGCTGATCTCGATGTACGGTAGCTGCTCTGTTGGTCTGCCGCTCCAGGCGCAGCGGGTGTTTGATACCGCGCCAGTAAGGGACCTCATCACGTGGAACGCCTTGATGTCTGTGTATGCTAAGAAAGGGTATGTGGCGTTGACGTTTTCCTTGTTCATGGCGATGCTGCGTGATGACCATGCAACTGACTTGAGGCCAAATGAGCATACCTTTGGGAGCCTGGTCACTGCGGCATCTGTGCCCTCGTGCAGCTCAGGAGTGCTTGAGCAAGTGTTTGCGAGGGTGTTCAGTTCTGGCATCTCAAGTGACCTCTATGTGGGAAGCGCTCTAGTCAGTGCATTTGCGAGGCATGGCATGCTCGATAAAGCTAAGGACATTTTTCTCAGTTTGGAACAGAGGAACGCAGTTACATTGAATGGCCTGATCGTAGGTTTGGTCAAGCAGCACTGCAGTGAAGAAGCAGTTAGGATTTTCATGGGGACTAGGGACTCAGTGGTTGTCAATGCAGACACATATGTCGTGTTGCTCGGTGCGATAGCTGAGTTTTCTGTGCCGGAGGATGGCTTGATGAAAGGTAGGGAAGTCCACGGACATCTTCTTAGAACTGGACTTATTGATTTGAAAATTGCTGTCAGTAATAGTCTGGTTAATATGTACGCCAAATGCGGTGCCATTGAAAAAGCCTCTAGAGTTTTCCAGTTGCTTTCTGCAAGGGATCGAGTTTCATGGAACACTATTATCTCGGTTCTTGATCAGAATGGTTACTGTGAAGGTGCAATGATGAATTACTGTACAATGAGGCAACGTTGTATAAGTCCATCGAATTTTGCAGCAATTAGCGGCTTGAGCTCATGTGCAAGTTTGGGACTTTTGGCTGCAGGCCAGCAACTGCATTGTGATGCTGTAAAGTGGGGACTGGATTTAGATACCTCTGTTTCAAATGCATTGGTTAAAATGTACGGAGAATGTGGAGCTAGGTCCGACTGCTGGGAAGTTTTCAACTCTATGGCTGAACATGATGTTGTTTCCTGGAATTCTATCATGGGTGTCATGGCTAATTCGCAAGCACCTATTGCTGAATCCGTTGAAGTATTCTCCAATATGATGAGGAGTGGTTTGGTCCCAAATAAAGTAACATTTGTTAACTTACTGGCTGCATTGTCGCCGTTGTCTGTGCTTGAATTGGGAAAGCAGGTTCATGCTGTGGTGCTGAAGCATGGAGCTATAGAAGATAATGCAGTGGATAATGCTCTGATGTCATGTTATGCTAAGTCAGGAGACATGGATTCTTGTGAACAGCTGTTTTCTGAAATGTCGGGTAGAAGGGATGCTGTGTCATGGAATTCAATGATTTCAGGTTACATCTACAATGGCCATCTGCAGGAGGCTATGGACTGTGTTTGGCTTATGATACACAGTGACCAAATGATGGACTGTTGCACCTTCTCCATTGTACTGAATGCATGTGCCTCTGTCGCAGCATTGGAACGTGGGATGGAGATGCATGCTTTCGGTATTAGGTCACAGTTGGAATCAGATGTTGTGGTTGAGAGTGCTCTTGTTGATATGTACTCCAAGTGTGGAAGGATAGACTATGCTTCAAAGGTGTTCAATTCCATGAGTCAGAAAAATGAGTTCTCATGGAACTCTATGATTTCTGGTTATGCGAGACATGGTCTTGGAAGAAAAGCTTTGGATATCTTTGAAGAAATGCAGCAAAGTGGAGCAAATACAGACCATGTCACATTTATCAGTGTTCTGTCTGCCTGCAGTCATGCTGGATTGGTAGATAAAGGTCTAGACTACTTTGAAATGATGGAGGACCATGGTATAGTACCTCAGATTGAACATTATTCTTGTGTTATAGACCTGCTTGGTCGAGCTGGTAAGCTCACTAAGATACGGGAATACATCAAGAGAATGCCAATGAAACCAAATGCACTTATATGGAGGACCGTATTAGTTGCTTGTCGGCAATCAAAGGACAGGGACAAGATAGATCTGGGGAGAGAAGCTTCAAGGATGCTTTTGGAATTAGAACCTCAAAATCCTGTAAACTATGTTCTCGCATCTAACTTTTATGCAGCAACAGGAAGGTGGGAGGATACAGCCAAAGCACGAGCTGCAATTGGGGGGGCAGCAGTGAAAAAAGAGGCTGGTCGCAGTTGGGTAACCCTAGGTGATGGAGTTCATACTTTCATTGCCGGAGACAGATCACATCCGAACACCAAAGAAATATATGAAAAACTAAGTGTTTTGATCCAGAAGATAAGGAATGCAGGTTATGTTCCAATGACAGAGTTTGCCTTGTATGACCTTGAAGAAGAGAACAAAGAGGAGTTGCTAAGCTATCATAGTGAAAAGCTTGCAGTTGCCTTTGTTTTAACTCGCTCCTCCTCAGGTGTCCCCATAAGAATCATGAAAAATCTTCGGGTTTGTGGAGATTGTCACACTGCTTTTAGATACATATCTCAGATTATTGGCCGTCAAATCATTTTAAGGGATTCCATCCGATTCCATCATTTTGAGGATGGAAAGTGTTCTTGTGGAGATTACTGGTAGCCTGTTTATGAGGCGGTAGCAGGACAGGGTATTGTTAACCTCTTCTGATTTTATGGTACCAAACAACGAGACACATGGTGTTCTTAACTTACCTCCATTTGAGGTCAATGCTGCTATTTAAAGGTTCAGGTAAACTGTTCCATTACCATGGATTTACCGCCACTTCCCTGTTCCAAGTTGCAAAAGATCCTTAACCTTGAAAGTAATATAGTATTAATTTTTTATAACATGAATACTGACTTAATTGATGTGGTTTGCTGCTATGTAAAACCTTGTATGCAGATTAATTTGGATCGGAGGGAGTATTAATTTTTTATAACATGAATACTGACTTAATTGATGTGGTTTGCTGCTATGTAAAACCTTGTATGCAGATTAGATTCAGCAATCTAGAATTTCTACTTATCTGTAGGCATTCTTCAGTGAGTATACGTGGATAGCACACTCCATAGAAGGTAATATGTCTACTTATCTGTAGACATTCATCGGTATTATATGTGGATAGCACACGTCATATCTTTTTTTTTTTTGTTCCACAATCGACATGACCTAGTAAGCTCATTTTGTAAGCCTCATTGTGTATTCAGTACATTGTGGGACCAACAAACTCATGTCACTCTAACTACGTGAGTTCTTCTTTGGCTGGAAAGCTAAATTGAGATTGAAACCCTGTAATTATGCATTTTTTCAATGAATAGTAGGCGATCCTCCTACTGTATTTGTTGCCAAAATTTATAAAGTGTTTACAAGGATATGTACAAAGCAAGGAAAGAAACTAGGCAGTAGCCGTAGATTGTTTATGCTTGTCCTTGACTCTATGCATAGGCAAAGAGATGTCTTGCTTAAAAAAGAGCCTTCTAAGCTTTTGAAGGAAGGCCTAACATGCTTGCAGATCCATCCGTTTCTTAGTTTCTGAATGATGCATTTATTCTAGATGAAAAAATTACCACGTACGGACATCCAAATGGAATATCCGTTTTATTCTTCTCAAGGAAATCCCTTATTAGCAAAAAAGAAAGATGGAAAGTGGATTTTACATTCATCAAAACTGACAGGACAGTAGTACAAATGAAGTCAAGGGTATACCAATGTGCAAGATTGATCTTTCTATACGTTGGATAAAAGAAGATAGATTATACTTCGGACTTATACATAACAACAACACCAAACATCAGCTCTCAGTCCAAATCCACAATCCCAAAATTGGAGAGAAGGATCTTCATTTGCTCGACGAAATCCGAGCCTGTTGCATACTCTGTTAGCATCCCTACTGCAAACCCAAACATAGCCCATCTGCAAGAGTTTTATATAATCAGAATCACCATACAGGAACAAGCAATCTTAAACTATTTGACGGAACAGTTAAACTTAAGTGTGCATCATCTTGCATTTCAGCATGCTTGTTTTTTGTTTTTGGCCGAATTACGGTAGGGGAAGCCTATTTCAGCATGCTTGTCGCTATTACTAGTCGCTTCTGTGACTTGTTACTTATTATTATTATTATAGGTAAGTTACTTCAGGAGAAAGAACACTATAGTTTGCAGTAACTTTACTATGATCCCTGCTTTTGAGTACTCGTAGACATGCCCAAAAAATTTTAGAGGTCAGTTGTTTGTTTGGGGGCATGCTGTATTGATGTCTGTTACAAGCATAAACCATGATCATTCTGCACCATTAATTTGCAATTCAGTAGGTTATGAAATATTGTTACTCCCTCCGATTCATATTAATTGACTTCAATATGAATGTATCTAGAACTAAAATGTGTCTAGATACATCCATATTAGAGTCAATTAATATGAACCGGAGGGAGTATTTAAGGAACTGTATTCCATTTCATCACCTGATTGCTACTATTTAGAAAATCTAACAAAACATGTACTGCTTAAACTTGATGCAAGTTGCAGTTGCAGAGGGGCAGCCATACCTTCCATTGGAAATCTCGTTCTTGGCTAGCCACCCGAAGAAGGGCCCCTGGTTGGTCTCCTCCAGCTTCTTCTTCTTGAAGTACTCCTGCAGTTCCTTGGCCACCTTCCTCTGGTACTCGAACGTCACAACCCCTCCCACCGGTGGCGGCCCAGCAGCCACCGAGGCTGCCGGCTTCGTCTCAGGAGGAGGAGGTGACGGCGCTGCCGGCTTCACCGGGGTGGGTGGCTTGGACAGGCTCGGAGGGCTGGACAGAGATGGCCCCTTGGGAGGCATGGGCGGCGGCGGCGACAGCGGGGGCGCAGACGGTCTCCTGGGCCCCTCCGCGCTGGAGCTCCGGATCACGGCGAAGGACCTGCATGCCCGGTACGAAGGCGGCGGGACGACACGTCCCACCTTCACCTTGATGGAAGGGATGGAGGGTGCCAAAGACATTGCTTCGTTTGAGCTGCCTGGCGTTGTTGGCTCTTGGAAAGAACAGAGAGACAGAGGAGAAGGGAATGGGAGGGAAGGCGTGGAGAAGGTTTGGACACACACTACACTGGGGCGCGCTCGTTGTGGATAAGGGTGTGTGGTGTCAAGTCTCTTCCCCTCTCGGGACAGGGAACAGGGGCAGTGCCAAGTACTAGTTGGAGTTGGAGATGCGTGAGAGGAGAAGGAGCAGCAGGTGTTCGATCTTCGATGGCGAGTTGCGGATTAGATTGTGAGGTTTTCAGGGACTCGACATGGGCGCAGCACGTTCAGACATTCCTGCCTCCTGCTGCGTGTTGCGATTGTCCCCGTCAGGCCCGGACGCCCCGTACAACTTGTTGGTTGGAGACTTGCGCAGAATTTTTTTTTCCACTTTTCTGGACGCGAGGCCTGCGTGTAGACGTGTACTAGGGTCACTGCTTTTTGTTTTGGCCTTTGAGGGCGTGATCATCACACGAGCTACGTGGAGGTGGTAACAATGTTGTGAGAGTGCGATCAAGGAGACTAAGTTGAATAAAGAAGAAAGTCTAGAGAGGTGTAGGAGGGAGATAGAAATGTGTTGTCTAGTGACTAAGAGAAAATACTCCTTACATAAAAGAACGCTCGTCTTGAGACAGCCTGAGTATGTAACATACATACTCCCTGGGTTCCATATCAATGGTCGCAGATTTATCTCACTACTCATACATTAGACACGTTTTAGCGTGTATATACATGCAAATTTTGACAAATCCGCAATAGTTAATATAGAATGGAGGTTGTAGAAAAGAGGACAATCTATGGACGCGGAGCATGTGAACCCGGGTGCACATGCACCCCATTATAAAAAAAGGCAATTCCAAAGTTTTAGAATTTTTTAAAAAAAATTGCACGCATTTATATTGTATGTTGACGCTTTTTTGTGCAGATTTTGGCATAAAAAAGACTATGTGTGACCTACACATAAATGTGAAAATAGAATTCCTTATTTCCATGAACAGTACACAACCAATCATTATAGTGTCATTTGGACATTTTGTCATTTTTGTGTGGGCACATACAATCGAATATTTCCGTGAAAACTTACACAATTATCAAAACAATACATGATTTTTTTGAGATTTTCAAATGGCATTTTTTTAATATTCAAGAAAACGGGTGCACGTACACGTGGATTTATCCTGTTATTTTACGACAATCTATGAGCTACTCCATATATTTTGGTATGTATACTAATGGTTCAAGTCTTGCACTGAAGATTGTGCAAAATACTGCCTTACATTAGAAGTTTAGAACGGTGGTAGTGTATTCAACTTAACCAAGGGCCTTCAGCAGCGCCCCTCTACTTGGTATTGGTCTAAAACCTTTTTACTCGCCTTCCTTCATCTTCCTGTTTAAGGTCTTTACCAGCAACAAAATAAGAACTATTAAAATCATTAATACGAACACAAAAGGAACCTTTATACAACACAGATTTAATCAACGTTCTAAATTTAGGAGAGAAATTCCTAGATTGCAACATAGAATCCAAGAACTCCCAATCAATACGATCATAAGCCTTCTCATAATCTAGTTTCAAAACTAGACCTGAGTGCTTCTTAGAATAAACGTCGTGGATAACCTCATGAGCCGCCACTACACTCTCAAGAATGTAGCGACCCTTGATAAATGCAGTCTGATTATTAGCGATCATCCTATTACTAATCGGAGTAATCCTATTTGTAATAGCTTTAGTTATTACTTTCAGACTACAATTACCAAGACTAATAGGCTTAAATTTCTTCATGTCTTTAGCATCATGATCCTTCGGAATTAAAGTAAAGATGGCATAATTTAGTCTAGAGACATCAAGAGTGCCGGATTCAAAATCCCTCACAAGGGCCATGAAATCAAATTTAATCAAATCCCAAAACTTTTGATAAAAAAGAAAGGAAAACCCATCGGGCCCAGGGGCGCCAACCGCATAAGACCCCATGATAGCATCATGTATCTCTTTTTCCGAAAAAGGGGCATCAAGCAGGGAGGCCTCCTCATCAGTGAGAAGGTCATCCATGTCCCAAAAACCATCGTCTAAGGAAATATCTTGTCTATTTTCTTTGGCAAAAAGATTTTTGTAAAAGTTCGCTGCTACATCAAGAATTTCCTCGGTAGTTTCAACGGGATCATTAGGGCCAATGAGGACACTAATATTCTTTTTACGCCTTCAACCGTATGAAAATAGGAAGTATTGCGGTCACCTTCGACCACTTGCCTATCCCTAGAACGTTGCCAAGCTTTAGTTTCCTCTTGGGACCAAATCTCATCAAGCTCGGTTTTAATCTCTTCCATTCTCATTTTATCCCTAGCATCAAGTTGATTTTGTTCTGAAAACACATCCAAGATATCAAACTCTTGCAAAAGAGTTTTTTTTTTTCAAAGCAGCCTCAAAGTTAATATTCAACCCTTTTAATTTTTTCACAACAGCCTAAGCTTAAACTGCCAAATATCAATTGCAATAGTGCAATTACATTCACTATTCCATACTTTGTGAACCATTTCAGAAAACTCCTCATGTTGAAGCCACCATTTTTCAAATCGAAAAAGCTCAGGAAGAGTAGTATACTTACTACCAGTATCTAACACAAGCTTACGACTGACGCGTTTCTCTCTTTCAACTGAAGAATCGTGTTAGAACATATCAACAGATGTTCAACGAAGACCCTAACCCTATTCACTCAGATTTAAATGTTTTCATTCAAATTTAGAATATTTAGAACCAAATTAGAAAGAAATTTAACTAAAATTTAAACTACCCTAACCCTATTCTTCATCCAAGGCAGAGCACCAGGCCACCCGCGCTGACGACCCAGTGTTTCAGCACCCTCCTGTTCGGCGACCGCGTATTCAACGAACTTCTTGGCCTTGTCGACAGTGAGCTTGCCCTTCTAGCTACCATCGTCATCCTCAATGTTGTGCGTAATTGCGTCGGAGTAAAAGGTGGCCCCGACAGATGGGAGCATCGGTGAGGATTAATTTTGTGTCCGAACCCCAAGAATCTTGTGGAGATGGAGAGTGGACAAATGGAGGCCGACCTACATGTATCCCTTTATTTTTAAAATTTCGTAAATCATAGTTTTGAATTTCAAAAAATTCTGAAAAAAAATCCTAGATGTAACCAATGATGGTATCTACAAACATGTAAAATCTCAATGTGAAATTATTAATAGTTTGCGCTACACACAAAAAATGTGCGGATATGGGAATAATGAATAGTGCACATTTCAAAACTATAAACCTATCAGATTTTTTCATTTTTGTATAGTCTACAATACAAAGAATTTCACATTGAGATTTTGCACGTTTATCGATTTCATAATTGTCTACGTCCAGGATTTTTTTTCAGACTTTTTTGAAACTTAAAATTATGATTTCGAATTTTAAAAAATAAAGGGCTGCATGTAGCTTGGCCTCCATCTGCAGTTTTCGGTGGAGATGGTCTTACTTACCTTTTGGGCTATTTGCAAAGATAGCATCATTACATCTACATGTGCTCTAGATTTCAGCCGAAGTATCTTCCTAAATACTCTATCATACTATAAAAAAAGTCTTCTAAATTTGGCGATAAACCAATTAATTTCTACATATTACTCGCTTTGTCTCAAAACAATTTGCTCAACTTTATCCAGATACGAAAGTATATAGATATATTTAGTTATAGATACATAGAAAAGGTTGAGAATGTTATTTTAGAAGAGAGAGTATTACTTTCTGCATTCCAATGAATGTCCTTGTTTTCTGTGTTTCTTCTTTAACCAAGAATTACTCTGAATATATAAAAGTTTTTGGTATATAATATTAGCATCATTAGAAAGTGTTTTTTGAATACAAATCTAAAATACAAATTATGTATAATATAATTAATATTTTGTTGCTAATTTGTTTCTAACTTTATTCCAAACGGAGGTAGTATGAATTGCCTAAACATTGGCTTGCCATGTTGCCAAATTGACCGCCGATCGCCATCGTTGCTCCGTCATCCGACGGCTGTCCACTTCCCACGGTTTCGCTCGTCGTGGCCGTCCCACTTACGATCCGGGCCCATGAGGTCAACTCCGACGCGGAGCCCAGTATGATCATCTACAGCGCAAGTCTCACTAGGACAGCGCAGCACAGCACCAACTGCCACTGAGCCCTTTCCTACTTCCCTTTCGTTTCCCCCCTTTTCTTATTTTTATTCTTACTAGCAAAAGTGCCCGTGCGTTGCACCGGGTTTACAATAAACAATACATGCATGTTATTTATTTTCTTTTGTTTTAGATCATTCGAATATGTTAGCTCTCACTTAACATTTAATTTTCTATGTATATAATATAATAAAGCATTCATTTCGGAAAAGGAAAAGCTTTGCGCCTACTTCCAATCTTTTTGTTTTGTATCATGTTTATCCAAAAACACCGACTTAAATAATATACTTGTTAGAACTAAAAAGGAAAAGTTGAGATGAAAGATATGCAAATTCTTGGGTCTTCTGTTGCAAAGATCAAACTTATAGATAATGGCTCTTTTGTATGGCACATTCGAAGATAAAATGCACGTAACTGGAAGGCGCCATCTACGGATGCGATTACCATCATAAAAAACTCGATGGAGGTGGCCGCTGAAATTTGCATCTTGCAAATTTAATTTGAACAAGTAAATAAAACTATGTAGAAAGTCATTAAAATATTGAGCTGCATAAATTTCATACAAAATTTTGGCTGACAAATCCTGCAAACACATAGCTGGCCAGTGGCATCGAGCAATGCCACAAATTCTGCAATGTGAATTGACACAAACCCCGCACCTAACAACACCACAAATTCACCAGACAACTATGTTGAAAAAAATCACAACGTAGGAATGTAGGATGCAAAATTATCCAATTTATCATATGTTCTCATACTTGAAATCCCGACACCAATTTCTCGAGATATTAAGTAGCTTGCAATACCACCGGGCCTAGTCGATGGATTGAGGTTGTGGTGCCTCGCATAAGTTGAACCAGTATCATAGTTGGAGGAAAAAAATTGGCGGTAAAGTACTTACTCTATTTTTTCTGAATACAAATATATATACAAATCGAAAACGTATTCGAAAAAAAACTAAAAACACGTCTAAATTGAAATGTTTTAAAATAATTCATAGAAAATACTCATTTTTGTGTGTGCGATGCCTCTTTTGATGCAACGTGTGTAGAACAGAAAGATCCCACATGTCATTGAAAGATGCTACGGAAAATGGAAAGAAACTCGTGTGGTGTTGTGCTGTTAACCTACAAGGCCATCACGATAAAAACATACAAGCCAAACGTGTGTAGCAGTGCCAATGGTCGAGCATGGAGGATAGGATAAGGCTTCGTTGAAACGCACATGGAGGAGGAAAGGGGATTTTTCTTCCAGCGCTGCGCATCCTCCGCCTTCTCTCGTCCTCGAGGCAGGAGCCAACCGTGCTCAACCTACACACATGGAGGAGGAAAGGGGATTTTTCTTCCAGCGCCGCGCATCCTCCGTCCGCCACCTTTGATTTCCTGGATTCTGAGCCTTTCCCGTCTCCTTCTTTAGGATCCCTCTCTGCCTCCTCTGAGTTTCTATCAACCTCGGCCGCCACCACCGATTCCCTGCATATCCGAGCCTTTCCGTCTCCCTTCTAGCCTTTCCCGTCTCCTTCTTTAGGATCCCTCTCTGCCTCCTCTGAGTTTCTATCCCGTTGTGAGATCTCTCAACCTCGGCCGCCACCACTGATTCCCTGCATATCCGAGCCTTTCCGTCTCCCTTCTTAAGATCCCTCTCTGCCTCCTCTGATTTTCTATCCCGTGATCTCGATTTGGCGTCTTTGTCTGATCCAGATCCATCGCTCCAGCGCTGTGCTCTCTCTTCCGAGAGCTGTCAAATGTTGTCATGTAATTGCTTGCTGATGGTTGGAATTTCTGGCCGTATATAAACCGGATGATCTTGCCGTAAAGGATCGATGTGGGACTATTCAACCGAGAACATCAGTACACCATCTGTGTTACTGCGTTCTTAGGCCAGAAAACTATTCTTAAAGCCCTGATAGCCAAATCAAAGCCCAAGCCCGCTTCCTCGTGTGCGGGGGGTGAACTCCACCGCCCGCTCGGGCCAGGAGCTGTACATACTTGGGTCATAGATGGTTGGACGCGCGGACGAAGAGAATCGTTTTAACGAACCAGTACCATGGCATGTGTATGTATTATGTGATTTGGTGGGAGGGTAAAACCGTCCACTAAAAAGTTGGACGAAAATTTTGGCAGAAACCTTAGCTCGATTACGATTTTGTTCCGCCACCGCTCTCCTCTCCTCTCCGCTTCGCTTCTCAAATCCAGGCTCAGATCCGATACCTCGCCCGCCTCCCACCCTGCCGCGCCCAATCGGAATGTAGTTCTCCCCCAGGTACGATCCGTTCAACCGCAGCATTTTATTTCCCAACTGACTAACTTTCCCGATGTTTTGCTCTTGTTTTACTATTGCTTGGCGAGATCCGAGTTGTGCCGGTTCTTGTTTGGGTGTTAGCAAATGCGTTGCTTACGTGAGCTCGATTAGTAATTTGGTTTGGTTCTTGGGTGCTAGATCCGTGTCAAGGCCCCTCTTCAGTCCGTTAAGCATCAATGGGATCTTAGCTTGGGCATTACTTCAATGTTGCGGATTTTCTTTTTTAGTCTCAAGCTTAGTCGTCTGAATTAAGTTTACAGTGAGCAATTGTTGGTAACTTTGGAATAAATCTTGTTAGGATTACCTCATTAGCCACTTCTTGTCAACCTGTACTGTAGTTTTTTAAAATGTTTTTATCTGTTTATTAGAGGTACGAGTGAATCAAGATCCCTTTATTATTTGATGCGATTTGGAGTACATTAGGCATGTGATCATGTTCAGGTGACTCGGCTGAACCCTCCAATAATTGGCTCAACTAAAACTGGAACTGTGGATATTATTGGAAGCTTTCTTTTTCTTGACTGTGTACGGCAACCAATAATTGGAGGGTCTTGGTTCAACCCAAAATGCCTACTGCAGTAAAGATGTCTATGACCTGTCGAATGAGATACTTATAGAATTGATGTCATTGACTACTAAGCGATGTGCGGCTCATCTTCTTCTACTTGTTTACTACATTCATGAGACCCTAGTATATATCTCGATTGCAAGAATAGAGAGCATTGGGTCTGATTTTGTTTTCCCTTGTAGCACAGTAGACTAGCCAATGAAGAGGAAGTTTTTAAAGCAGAGCAGAAGAATATAGTTTATGGTGCCTGGATGAGAATTGGAAATGCTACTGGCTGTGGAAGGAGGAGGGTTTTTCTCGTCATCAGCTTCAGGGTACAGCCATGGCCTTGCTCTTTTGCTGCTTGGACGGAAAGAAGAAGATAAGCCTGTCAAAGTATCACCTTGGAATCAGTACCGACTAGTCGACGGGGAAGCTGAGAAGGTGTATAATCTGGCTCCCGGGAAAAACCAAGCTCCCCGCAAATGTGCTCCCTTCATCTGCTTTGGTCGCGCAGCTTCGGAGCTTGAAGCTGCATCTCCTCCTAAAGTGAGTTCAAGCAACACATTGAACTCTTTGGAAGACTCACCAGGTTTAACAAAGAAGAAAGTAACGACTAATGATCCTATCACTGGAGATGAGATAAAGGGTTGTCTTAAGAGCAACTCAAAAAGAGATTCGTCAGAGCATTGTATAGTGGTGAGTGAAGGCGAGGAACCGCGCGAGTCACTGGAAGAGGTGCAAACCTTGAAATCGGGTATGGAACGAAGAAGAGTTCAGTGGACAGATACGTGCGGAAAGGAGCTTTTCGAGATAAGGGAGTTCGAAGCCAGGTACAGTCTGACAACTAATGTGTGCTGTATTACTGTTTTGTTGTGAAGTCTTGTACCCAGTTGTTATATTCATAATATTTTTCTAACTGCTGAATAATTGCATTTCGACAGTGATGAAAGTTTGTCTGATGATGAAGAAAACGAGGGTTTCAGGAAATGCGAGTGTGTGATTCAGTAGAATTCACCTCTATCATTTGAGACAATGATCCATGGATAGCTGCAGCCTTTCTGCTAGGATATGCTTATTGAAACTTCTCATCCATCAAGAATTCATGATGGTACCTGTGGCTTTTGACGCTAAGCAAACAACGATGAGACATTCTATATGGTGCTGAACTGTCTGTTTGTGTTCCTCATAGCTAGTCTGCACACTACGTTACAGTTTTGATGCTCACTGTACTATACCAAAATTTGACTCATTTGTTATGTTTCGCCTTCTTTTCATTCCTCTTGGGTGTTGGCCAGCTCTAGGTTGTAACATATAAGGCTGTCTAGTTAGTGGTGGCATGGATGTTTGATTCGCCATCTTTGTTTTGCCTTGCTCATCACTGTTAAGTGCTGCCCTGGCCCTGCTGACATTTTTCTGTCAAGATGTTATGTTCATTTATTGGCGATTTTTTAAATAATACATTTATTTATTTATTTCTAGAAATTATACTCGTTTTTAACAAATTTCACAAATAATACACCGTCGGGGTACCATTTCCCGAGAGGAAGAAATCGGGGAAGCGATACCCAATAGGAAGTAATCAGGGCAGTCTATCCCGATATGTCGCCATCACATCCCTTGATGAGTAGATCATTCGTGTCTTACTGGTCAAAGGTAAGTAAGAACCTCTTGATATCGGGAAGTGCCTATAAATAATAGGTAAGTCTTGCTGTCTCAAATAGGGATTGAGTGCCTGTGGAGAAGAGAAGAGATAGGGCTATAGCGAATATTACTTTCTTATAGATGTATAAGGGGAGTACGGGCTATAAACCTTCCAGGCAGTTCACTATACTTTTGGTTGGCAAAATGGATAAGGAAGGCAAGCATAAATAGATACGAAAGAAGCGGAAGAGGAAACTATTTAAATGATATAACTTTTTTTCAACCTAACTTACTCGTACGAGTGATTAGCTGGTCTCCTCGAGCCGCTCTTTGCAGCTTGGCCTCCTACAAGGCTGTCTTCGGCTTCTCAATGGCTTTGTCTCTAATCCCCCTTGGGGACCGGATTCAAGATTCTATGGATCAGATGTTTTGGTGGTGGAAATAGCAAGCAAACAGACAACAAATCGCTATTAAATGGGATAAAATGGTAGCAGAGTTGAGAGGAAAATGAGAGAGCTAAAACGAGGAGGAAGAAGAAGGAGGCGAGGGCATTGCCCCAATTTAAAGTGATCGAACCACTACTCGGGGAAGAGTACCCCGATAAGCTGCATCGGGATTCTGTCGCCAACCGCCCTGTCGTTGGCCAGGTCGTCAGCACCAGCGTGCCTTTTCGAGGTGGCGATTCCCGACGCCGTCCACTCGGGGAACAGCGGCCCGACAACTGCTCTCTTGGACCACGCGCGAGGACGTCCTTGAAATCGTGGCCTACGAGTATCGCTCCCGATTACTTCCCCTCGAGAAGCGGTACCCCTGCGGTGTATTATTTGTGAAATTTGGCAATAATGTGTATTAATTCTGGAAATAAAGAAAAAATGTATTAAAAATTCGCCGTTTATTGATGGCTACATATGTGTTATGATGCTACTGAAAAAAATATCATTTACTTTTAAGTAAATTTATATTCCATCTGAATTTGGTCTGTGTTCCCCCAACAACTTAGAAAACAAGGACCAAGTGTTACCTTATGCAATTTGGACAAGATTTGGTAATCAAACAATTTACAAATGCAACTATGTCCACTGTTTTACTACTCCCTCCGGTCCGTCCATAACAAGTGTCGAATAATAAAACGAGTTTAATCCCTACAAACCTATTGCCTGAAGGCGGTAAACAAAAACAGAGTTCCTTCTCATGGAACAGCTAGCTACTGCGTCTCTTGTTACAAAATCATACTGGTGACTTGCTTCGCGCCTTCTCCACCACTCTCCTACGCCGGTCCACCATGAGTCCCACGAACGACCCTGCAAACTTGGTGCCTGAAAGGATCACCGGCACCGCCAGCTTGCACGTCGCCACAGCGCTAGCGTTCCGAATGTCGTCTTCCACCTGGCGCATCCCCTGCTCGAACTCGCGGTACATGTCCTCCACGTCCGAGTTGAAAGCGTACTCCGACACGGCCTCCCTCGGGCTCCTGTGGGAGAGGGCCTCCAGGGCGCCCTCGAGCATGATGTGGCTCACGGCGGCCACGCCCCGCAGGGCGCCGAGGAACCGGACCACCGTGTTCCTGTTCACCTTCCTGCAGTACGCGTCCTCGGCGGCGGCGGAGAAGAGGGCCGCGTACGGCCGGACGGTCCCGTGGATGGTCTCCGCGGAGATCTCGCCCGCCTCGCCGAGGTTGAGCCGCGCGCTGTCCAGAACAAGGGAGGCCATGTCGAGGGCCTCCAGGGCAGAGATGCATACGCGCGCCGACATCGCTGTCGCCTCGGCGTAGAGGAAGCCGCCGTCGGTGGAGATTATGTCCCGGTGGTGCTGCTTGATCCGCTTAATCTCCTGGTGAAAGTGGCCGCCGGCGGCCGGCGGTTGGTTGGCCTTTGACTGTGCGTCGCGGTTCTGAGCCCGGACGACCGCTAGACGCGGCCGGGGAGCGGTGGTCGACTTCAGAACCGGGAAGCGGTGCTCACGACGGCCCACCACCGAGACGATGGACGGGGCGTTGGGGGCGCGTGGCCTGCCGCTCGAGGATGCCGTGGAAAACGCCGGCGAAAACAAGCAGGTGCGCAGCGCAGCCATGTCCTCCGTCGTACCGTACGATTGATCGATCGATCGGGCAAGAGCTGCGTTTGTGCTGCTGGTTGATTGATTCTTGGAGGTGGTACCGCTGATTGATCCTTGGTATAAAGAGCAAGGAGGAGGACTGCGACTCGGACCGGAAATCCGTTGGACGCTTGTGTAGAAATCCGTTGCACGCTTGTGGTTCCGTATCCCGATCCCACTTCAGTAATCCGACTAGGTGTTATGGGCTGGCCGTACCAGAGTTCGTTAAACCTTTTGCGATTCAGCTCGGAGTTTTGGTTGACTTGGTGACATCTTTAGCTCGTAACTCTTTATTAATTGATTTTGATTTTTTCTGGAATACTTCCATTTCTGCAAAAAAAAAAGACATATTGGCATTGATTGACACTTATTAGTAGGTCTAGGAAGATATTTGCTTCTAATTTGAGACAAAATTCTCGGTTTAGATGGAGATAAAGCGGCTGTTTTCACGAGTCATCAAAAACTCCAAGTAAAAACCTTGAACGTCCTCGAGCAAGGTAGAAAATCATAAGGAACTAGAGTCTAAGCGAAATAAGAAAAATGCAAGTTCACTTACATTTGGTATCCGCAACTCTTACTTCTTCTCCTAAAAGCTTAACATAGATAGAGTAATGGCAAGATACTACAAAAAAATTGGCATGCCAAGGCAACTAAAGTAAGGCTTTCACAAACAATGATGGTCAACTGAGTAATTGATATTCTACCTCACTCTAGACAACACTTGCTTTCCAATGGTTGATTTATATTCAAGAAATTAAACAATTAAGAGTGAGAGATCATGTCAAAAGAAGCATATCAATAGAGCAACTCATTTAACTCCCATTTATTTAAATCATGGCTTTCCAATACCTCCTTCGGTCTATTGTCTTTAAAGAACTCACACTTATTAGTAATGAGACCATGCCAAAACATTGTGAACCCGGCTTGATAGACTTAGAAACAACACTCTTGAGGAGTGTTTCAACTTTGTTTGCAGTGGTGTCCATGGAGGAATTTTACACATCATAACATTGTTGTTACAGATGTTTAATCAACTCATAGCCAAAAAAATGTGAGATTTATCTTGTGCTAGATCGGTTAAAGGCCAGCGAAGTTGTCCATGGTATATTCTAGTGGTGCAAGACACCCGTAAAGCAATATCTCACTTTAATTTAACAGCTTATTTTGGGCATGAAGCTTAATTATCACTAAATAGGTTCTATTAAACAACTTACTTCAAAAAGTATCTTCACGTCGATCATTAATCTATATGGGCTTGAATTTACTTCTGAGGATAGACTCTCAAGACAATTACTACAACACCTAAGTCATTATTAAAAGAGAATTTCTCACGTTCTATTTAATTTTCATATGCTTCCAATGGCAAGAGTTGGTTCTCTAAAGAAACACATAGTAACAACTAGTTAACCAATCATACGAGTCAATATAAACTTCACTATAATTGTCAAGACATGCCTCCACTAATATAATACTTAGAACTAGTACTAATATAGCATGGGCATTTGAAAATTACATAGGGCTGGTAAGGCATATATACCTCAAGTTCATGAGCTCACAAATTTCTTCCGTATGATGTGTTCCTTCAAAACTCGAGAGGCTCAACCTTCCCCGCAATAATCCTTGGGCAACATAGAAGTGGCATGGGAACACCAAAAGAAAAATATGAAAGGATAAATCTTTTTGGATTTTTCTGTATGAGGTAGATAGAATAGAAATAAAGGCGACAAAGACAAGGCTAAAAACTACTACAACAAAAAAAGGCAAATGAAAAGCAAAGTGTTGCAACGAAACCAACACGAGTGTTTCAAATCTCTCATGAGTTGTAGCAAAACCTCAATTATTACAAGATAAATTAAAAATACCACCTCTTGATGTAGAATTGTCAACAACTTCCTCAAGTTTAGGTTCTTGCAAACTGGCTTGCTAGATCATTGTGGTGGTGGCGGGTAGTTCGCGGGGCCCCAACCGTGACTCCATTGATCAAAGTTTTGTGAAAATTTAAGCGCGGTGTCGTGAAGGGAGTTGGTGAGGTTGCTCATGTTGTTGATGGAGACTCCAAGCAAGTAGAAGTTGTTCTACGTGGCGTATATGTGCGGTGGTGGAGCTCCTCCTTGGCTTCCTCAAGGTACGGTTGTTCTTGTTTTTTCCTTCACAACATAATGCAGTTGTCCATTCTTGAGGGAGAATAGAATGTCAGGTAAAGGAGTGGGGGAACAAACACCCAGCTCTAGGAATATAAACATAGAATGAACCTCATTTTTTGTAAAGCATGCCAACAGCTCGAAGGGTAGTTGAATGTACAAGGACGTCGCCTAGAGGGGGGGGGGTGAATAGGCGGGTTACAAAAACTTGTATTTGAGAGCTAAACAAGGCGGAATAAAACTACTCAAGATTTACTTGTTTAGCTCAAAGCTTATCAACTAGGGGTTTGCCTAAGTGCACCAATGTAATAACCCACCACATAGGAACATCGAAAGGTAGATTTAGAAATGGTATGTGCATTTCATCGCAAAACGAGGGAATTTTTTTGCGCCTTATTGCAACTAAACCTAAGAGGGATCAAGGTTCTCTCTCACTTGCAATTAGGGTTAGGCAATGTGAGCTATGAAATTTTGACATGATCTCTTTTGTATCTTGTTGATTTTGGGAGTTGATTTCAGTTGACAAGTTATATTGAATTTATAACTCAAAATAGAAATTATAAACAAGATAGAATTTGAATTATGAATTTAGAATTCAAACACATTTCATATTTCAAACACATTTCATAAATTCAAGTCAATTTGAATTTCAAATTGAAAAATAAATACACAAATGTTTATAAGTAATTGATACATACACAAAGTGAGCTCATGAGTAAAACTTGAGCTTATTGATCATACACACATAAATACAAAGTCTTTACAATATTCTTGATACAAGAATTGAATGAATTTAAATAGAAAATATAAAAATATTATATTATTTGATCCTAGACTAAATACTAAAACTAATGGCTTGGAAGAATTGTTCCTTGAGGTCGTATTCACCTTCAAAACCTGCAAAACAAAGAGAATAGCTAGGCAGGGGTTAAATAGATAGTCAGTAATCAGTTAGAGGTAAACCAAGTGTTATTGACACATGTGTTTGTCCAAAATCCTGGACAGCAACCTGAGCACACCAGGGGCTCAAGTTTCACCACAGAGCTTCACAGCTCATGAAGGAGTTGTGCAGCAACAGCACAACACCCACATGTGAGTCACCAGCCAAGCAGGGATGTGTGTCACAGCCAGAGAGAAAGCACAGCAGGGATAAATAGGGTAGAAACCCTAGAAACCAAGTATCAGTCGACCAAGTCACCATTCAGCAAGCCACAACCAAGAACAGCAAGTGTTCATCACAAGTTCTTGCTCAAGAACAGCACCAACCATCACTGAATCCAGTTATCCATCCAAAATCACCAAACAGAACTCAACAGAAACCATGGGTACATGAACAAGACATTCAGGAGCTAGGAGGAGACGCACAAGTCACCAGAACACCAAGCAACTACACAACTACAGTTGATCTTACTCATCTAGGAGCTGGAGACAGGTATACCAAGTTCCTGGATTGGATCCAATGGATCCAAACCATCATTTATGCATGACACATCTCATGGTATGAGCAGATGCTCAAGGGGGTGATCATCACTTGGTATAACCAAGGATCACTGGCAGAAATAAAGGAAGCCAATAGAACCTAGACCTCCAGATACTATCTCTGTGCATATGAACAAGGATAGATGCACAAAAGTGCACACAAGCAAGCACACAGGCACAGAAAGCACCAATAGAAGATTACAGGTTATAAATAGCTACCAAAGACCACCTAGTGAAACCCTAGCTATAAAACCATCAGAAAAGCCCAAGATTTCTTCACAGGCAAGCATAATGGTATTCATAGCATGTATGATGTCCTATTATGCAAGCAGAGATAAGTAGCCAACCCGATTTAGCCAACTATGTGAGCAACCAAGTAGTAGTAGTGCTACTAAGGTCACAACAAACACAAATCCATCTATTTAACAAAGCGGATAAGCCATCACTATCCAGAAATGGATTCAGACTTGTAATACTTCCAAATCATTCATGGAAATATCAAATCATGCATAGCAAGACAATTAAGCATCACTGCATAAGCAGTTCATCAGTAATCCATTCATCCAGGAAGGAATACATCACAAATCCATGCATGAATCATGTCAAGGCATCACTGTAAGGCAACAACAGTATGCACCATTGCATCTTAGCCACTGGATCAAGTCCAGTAAGCTATGGGAGGCACCAGCAACACATACACAGATGCATAAGCATCATTAGCATGCATCAGTAACCACAACAGCTAGCAATTCATCCATATAGCAAGGAATTCACCAATAAGTAAGCCACTAGCAGATAATTGCTCAAGTAGATTAAGCACAAGACCAAACAGAGCATCACAGGCAAGACAAGATCCAAGAAGTGGATCAACTAAAGCTTACACAAGTCATGGGTGACCATCACTGACACCACAAGTGTCAGTAGTGCAAACCTAGGACAATCACAAGTCCAATAAGCCTATGAATTAACCAGTAAGCCTATAAGCAAGCCAATGAGCATAGGATCAAGCCAGTAGGCATATGAACATGAGATAGTAAGCAGGTGCATAGCATAGGATCAAGCACAGCACAAGGAGCCAGTAGGAATAGGTATAGCATCAACAAGCTTAGGAATAGAGCATGGCATGCACACCAGCATAGCACAGGCAGTAGCACAACAACATAGCACAGGCAGTAGCACAACAGCATCGCATGAACAACAAGAACATCGGCAAAGGCAGTAGCACAACAAGCACGGCCACATGATAAGCACCGCAGCAGCAACATACACTGGCGGCAATAGGCATAGATCGAGAAGGTATGGATGGAGAAGTGGAGGTAGAAGAAGCAGTAGGGGTTACCTGGCGAAGGAGGGGCTGCAGCAATGGCGGCACGGTGGCACAGGCCAGTCACGGCGGCGCCAAACCGCGACCAGGCCCGTGCCAGGCCACACACCTCACCAGGGAAGGCGGCGAACCACCAGGAACGGCGAGGAAGCGCAGATCGGCGGAGATCGCCACGGAACCGTCGGCGTCTGCAAGCACCGCACACGCGCGCGCACACACGAGGACGAAATCGACGAAACCACTCAGACGAACGAATGCACCGTCGCGAGCTGCGTCGGTGAGCATCGCGGCGTGCCCTGATTTGGCCGGAGTCGGCCGGAGCACGACGGCGACCATGGCTGCGGCTCAGTCGCCACGAGAATCGCCTTGGGCGATTAGGGTTAGGGTTCGAGAGCGAAGCGTAAGGACGAGAGAGAGTGAGGTGGGCCGAGTGACTAGGTGCCACCGAGTCGTTTCGGACTGGCCCTGGTGGGCTGTCCAAATGGGCCAGAGAAGTGGGCCTGCCCAATTGGGCAAGGGGCATTTTAGTCTTTTAGGTTTTTGGATTATCTCCTGAATTCTACCAAATAAAAATAAATGGAAAAGACCTCTAAAAATTCAAGAAAAATAAGATTAAGGAATAATAAATTATTCTTAACAAAAATAAAATAAGAAATGAGAATGGTTATACAATTCAAATTTTGAAATTTTTGAATTCAAATTTGAACTCTAAATTTTAAATTGCAATTTTCTTTGAATTTAAAAATCAAGGAAAAATGAAAAATGAATTCAAATAATTATTATTCAAATAATTTAAAAGGGAATTCTATTATTCCAAATCATTTCTTTTCAAAGTTAAGATTTTCCAAAAAGAGGGAAAATCTTAATACTTCAAAATTCATGAATAATTCCCAAATGTGGGAAACCCTAATTTTAAATTCTTTATTTGAAAGAAATATTTTCCAAAGGAAAATATTAACTATATTTCATTCTTTTCTTATTAGAAAAACAAACCATGTTAAAGTACTTAAATATTTATAAAGTACCGCCAAAGGCACCAATCCTTAACTCAAACTCTAAATCTGTAATAACCAGGTCGGGGTAAGGGTTCCAACATGAAATAATACATCCATACATGCATCATTTGGATCTTATAACATTCTCTTTACCGGAAATGATGCTTCTTTACAGAACCCGAGGTTCAGGTTCAATCCAACACTTCGAACTGCATTATCTCGCAGTCACCAGGCAAGTTCACTCTTGCTCATGTCACCTTGATTATTTTCTATCAATTTACCGCAAAAGTACTATACTTATCATTCCTGCATTGAAAAGCAAAATGTTACTTTTCCAATTATGAATATGACTATGTGGTGGGCAATGGAACCATGGTATGTGTTGATATGGTGGAGGTTCCATTGCAAGGGTTCTATTAATCTAGGACTAATCACCAATGTTGTCTAGTGATTCTAGCGCCGTATAATTCGCGTTAACCATAAGATCTATAATGGCTCTAGGGAAGTCACATGTATCTTTTCCCTCTTGCATATCAACGGACCTGGTAGAGCCTAGCTGGGTGTTGGAGATAACACTGCAGTAGGTTGGGAAATCCTTTAAAATCCCCATCCGTGTGGATGAGAGGCTCTATCGTCTATGAGGGATTGTCCGTAGTACATCGGGGTAAAGCCGTATGATCGGGAGATGTCTACCGAGGGTGTTTTCGGATGGACAAAAGGGTGGGTATGCAGGGTCGCGGAGAAGGCAGTGATTGGCTTGGATCTTTCACCTGGCCCAACACCAAGGAAGTGTGGACGAGAAACGCGTCTCGGTTGGTACCAAGGATAAGTTCTCTTATGGGAAAAGTAACGCACCTCTGCAGAGGGTATCAAACTGTGGTAGTCACTCCTTGTTCCGGGAAGGGAACTACGAACGCGGCAGGAAAGGAACTCCATGAAGTTCTGTTCAACCTGTGAAGACTGGCAGACATAGTTTTCTGAATAAAATAAACCTTTTGAAGAAATGTTTGCGAAACATGCATTGACCGGAGATTTTCTGATCAATGGTCGTAGCTAGTGCATCAAACACATTTTTTCCTTTTGAGCTTGTTGAGTACCTCTGTACTCACTTTCTTTCGACACCCTTGCTAGACTGTGATAATGAAGTGGAGGCCACTGATGGAGCACCGGAAGGCGACTACGAGCTGGTCTATGAAGAACCTGATCTGTTCGGAGGAGTGGAAGGCGTGGACTATGGGATAGTCTACGGGCCCGACAACAATGAGGCAGAGGAGTAGTGTCATATCCTAGTGACATAGAGCCGAGCAGCGTTGAAACTTACCTAAATAAGTTGTTGAGCTCAGTTTACTATTTATGTTGGTTTGTAATGAACTTAAGTAGTACCTTAGGGTGTTCTCATTGGACCTGTGAGAATACCAACTTGTTAAGTCTATGATTGTAATATAATCTCGAGTGTTATGAGCTGCAATGTTTCTGTGGTACCACTCTGAGGGATGTGATATTTGTGAAGAAGTCCCTTCATGAAGATCATATCAACGACTTGTATACTACAACATGCAGTGGTATGCCGGGTCACCGCAACCAACAACCTGTGCTAGCATGATGAGCAACAAGGTGATAACAAGCTAGGTATAGAACATCAAGCATGACGGATATCACAATGTAAAGCGCATAGGTAAAGGAGCTTGGGTTGAGAAGTAACCGGTGCACGAGGAGACGACGATGTATCCCGAAGTTCACACCCATGGGTGCTACATCTCCGTTGGAGCGGTGTGGAGGCACGAGGCCTCCAATGAGCCGCTAGGGCCATCGTATTCTCCTCGAGCCTTTCCACCAAGGGGAAAGCCTCGATCCACTAAGGGACCCTTGAGGGTGGTCATCGAACCCGTACAAGCTTGGGGCAAACCCAAGTATCAAGCTTGAGGCAACTCCACAACACGGAGGCTCTCAAGTACAAGGCCACAACAGCTACAACACGCCACACCGGCGACAAGGCCACAAAGACTCCAACATGCCACAACCGGCTCCAAAACCACAAAGGCTACCACACTCCACAAAGGCAACAACGCCACAAAGACTACCACGCCACAAAAACGACAAGGCCACAAAGGCTACAAGGCCACAAAGGCTACAACACCACAAAGGTCACAAGGCCACGAAGGCAACAACACCACTAAGGTCAACACGCCTCTACGAGACCGAAATCCCGGAGAGAACCCAAACCGATGCACCTAATGCAATGGCTAAGAACACCACTAAGATGCCCAAGTTCTTCTCTCCCAAATTCCAACAACGCTACAAAAACTATTGGGGGAATAAGGGAGGAAGAGAAAATATGAGGAGGAACACCAAATTACTCCAAGATCTAGATCTAGCAAGATCCCCTCACTTGGAGAGGGATTCAATTGGTGAAGCTCTAGATCTAGCTCTCCTCTCTCCTTTCCCCCAAAAAAATATGAAAGAAATAGTGGGGGGATCAAGAGGAGGAACAAGCTCTTCAAGGTCAACAATGGAGGAGAGAGAATGGGTGGAAAGAAGTTGTGGGGTCGGAGGTGGAAGAGAGGTATATATAGGGGGCCCAGAAATATGATTGTTGGTGCTGAAAAACGGTCAGATTCGCGCCCGAGCGGTACTACCGCTTGTCGAAGCGGTACTACAGCTTGCGCGCAAAACTGTGCAAAAGTCAGGTAAAAAGTTGGCCCAAACCGGTAGTACCGCTGCACAGAGCGGTACTACCGCTTGTGCCAAAAATCAGAGCAAAACCAGACATGCATGGAAGAGAGAGAGGGAACATCAGCGCATGGCAGGGTGGGGCCGGAGCAGGGCAACAGAGCACAGCAGTGCGGGTCTGGCAGCATGGCATGCGGCGGCAGCAGCGCGGAAAAGGCGGGAGCCGTACAGGGCGCTGGGATCGAGCACACGGGCGCGGGTCAACGCCCGATCTCTCTCGATCGATGCGGCGTGAGCGGGAGCGAGCTGGCGGCGGCAGCGGTAGCTAGCGAGCAGCGCAGTGGGCTGGCGTAGGTGTGGGCGAGGCGGCCCACTGCGGGCGAGGCAGCGGCGGCCCGCGGCGGGAGCAGGAGGCGCGGGGTGGGCAGGATGGTTGGCTGCTGCCCACGCGAGAGAGGAGGCTGCGGGGAAGAAGGCCTAGGCCGGTACTACCGGCCCGGTACTGGCCTGGTACTGTAAATGATACGACAGTAACAGCCCGGTACTGGCCTGGTACCGGCCTGGGTTCCAGGGACCTGCAGAAACTGTTACGGTACTGGGTCGGTACCACCAGCGGTAGTACCGGCCGGCCCAACATGCAATTTTCTTTTCTTTTTTCCAAATATGATGCACTATAAAGAAACATAACTTGGGCTAGGAAACTTCGATTGCGGTGAAACCAATTTTGCCGGAAAAAGGATGACGAGAGATACCTCTACACAAGGTGAAAACATGGAAAAGAGTGGATGATGATTTTCTCATGGTCGTAGAGGTGTAACCTCTTAATATGGTATATCGGGAAAATCATCACCCTCGCACATGCAACATGCGATGCACCCGGAATCCGTTTTCAATGAGCTAGAGCTTGTCATGAGAATGAACACAAGATCTAACCCATCTCATGGATAAGAACCAAGCACAACCAAGAAACACGATGCAATGCATGCAAGGTTTGAGCTCTCTCCGATGATTGGACCCACTATCCTATCGAGCACAAACCTTGTCCTTGCGCGTTCCACTCGAGTCGGCAACTCTGTCTTCATCCACTTCAACCTTGTACATGCCAACATCTTCTTCCAACATACACGCCACCATCTTCATCCATCTTGTACGCACGCCACCGTCTTCATCCATCTTCTACGCTGTCTTCATCCCTCTTCATCTTCTACACCGTCTTCGTCTCTCTTCGACACCGTCTTCATCCGTCTTCTTCATTGTACTCGATCATCTTCATATCGCAACCTTGAGGCCAACAAATGGCTATGGACATGTACTAAGATTGATTCTCAATACAACCTTTAGTCCATAGGGATTGTCATCAATTACCAAAACCACACATGGGGGCTCCATGTTCTTTCGGTAGTATAAGAAACACGTCTCTCACCATCCAAAAGTTGATGTCCACTTACATTGAAAGCAATGGCGGTGGAGAGAACGGTTGCAATACCTCCGCAGGTACTGTCCCCGCAGGTTTGATGAGCTTGGCGTTCCAAGTGGCAAAGAAGAATGGTACCCAAGTTTGGCGCCACATTGCAGTCAAGAATAGTAGCTTTGGTGAGATGATCATGCCAACCTCATTGACTGTTGTGAGTTTACCACATGCCCGCAAGGTTTTAGCAATAACATAGTACAAATATCGAATAGCAGGAATTTCAATGTGAGTTCCCTTAGGGCTATTCTCATATATATGCTCATTTTGCTAGAATGACTGTGAGGAGAAGGGTTCAAACATCGGTTTCCAGAGCGGACGTAGACATCTCCATTGAAGAACGCAAACTGATCACACCACTCGATAAAATTCATGTCATGCTAGAATGAAGTTTTGTGATCTAAGGTTACCTCTACCGTGCAATTTGAGTTGCTCCGGATGTGGTACGGGCAGGCTTTCCAATACCAGTGCTTCTTATGTGTTGGTCGCCATGTACTGGCGGCTCCTCAATGTAGTACGGGCACACGGTAGGGGTGGACACCCCTGTAGTGGTGCTCGTTAAGTCTTTTGCGGACATGTTCAGTTTTCCATTCTCTGGTAAGGCCGCTTGGTACGGATTGGTGCACCCGTACCACCGGTCGTTAAACCTTCTGGTTGTTGGTGAATTATCGGGTTTTCTTTGTGGAGTTTGGTATGTTCACTAATGACTGCAAGTGCACAGTTATGTGTAGATAGTTTTGAAATAAGAGTATCAATCCCAGAGAGAGCCTATTTGATATGGTCAAATATTTGTTCTTTGTTACAACTTATTTAAGGGTGCACAAGGATGCATGTAAGTAAAAGGTGAAAAGGGTTTAAATGAGTGTTTTGAACAGTAAAAGTAAAGTGTTGAGAGTAACTTAATGGAAAGGAGAATAACGCATTGTAAAGGTGTTTGAAACTTCAGTGGGCTAAGGTGTTCTTGGGAAATCTTGGATTCACCTCTAGTGTTTGGACTGTTAGAGATTGGGATGTTCTATTCATTCTTGTATGCATGTGTATGGGAGGTGCTTGATGACGCGTAAAGCACACGCCCGTTGGGAACCCCAAGTGGAAGGTGTGATGCGTACAGCAGCAAGTTTCCCTCAGTAAGAAACCAAGGTTTATCGAACCAGTAGGAGTCAAGAAGCACGTCGAAGGTTGATGGCAGCGGGATGTAGTGCGGCGCAACACCAGGGATTCCGGCGCCAACGTGGAACCTGCACAACACAACCAAAGTACTTTGCCCCAACGAAACAGTGAGGTTGTCAATCTCACCGGCTTGCTGTAACAAAGGATTAGATGTATAGTGTGGATGATGATTGTTTGCAGAAAACAGTAAAACAAGTATTGCAGTAGATTGTATTCGATGTAAAGAATAGGACCGGGGTCCACAGTTCACTAGAGGTGTCTCTCCCATAAGATAAATAGCATGTTGGGTGAACAAATTACAGTCGGGCAATTGACAAATAGAGAGGGCATGACCATGCACATACATGATATGATGAGTATAGTGAGATTTAATTGGGCATTACGACAAAGTACATAGACCGCTATCCAAGCATGCATCTATGCCTAAAAAGTCCACCTTCGAGGTTATCATCCGAACCCCTTCCAGTATTAAGTTGCAAACAACAGACAATTGCATTAAGTATGGTGCGTAATGTAATCAATAACTACATCCTCGGACATAGCATCAATGTTTTATCCCTAGTGGCAACAGCACATCCACAACCTTAGAACTTTCCGTCACCGTCCCGCATTTAATGGAGGCATGAACCCACTATCGAGCATAAATACTCCCTCTTGGAGTTAAGAGTAAAAACTTGGCCAGAGCCTCTACTAATAACGGAGAGCATGCAAGATCATAAACAACACATAGGTAATAGATTGATAATCAACATAACATAGTATTCTCTATCCATCGGATCCCGACAAACACAACATATAGCATTACAGATAGATGATCTTGATCATGTTAGGCAGCTCACAAGATCCGACAATGAAGCACATGAGGAGAAGACGACCATCTAGCTACTACTATGGACCCATAGTCCAGGGTGAACTACTCACTCATCACTCCGGAGGCGACCATGGCGGTGAAGAGTCCTTCGGGAGATGATTCCCCTCTCCGGCAGGGTGCCGGAGGCGATCTCCTGAATCCCCCGAGATGGAATTGGCGGCGGCGGCGTCTCAGTAAGGTTTTCCGTATCGTGGCTCTTGGTACTGGGGGTTTCGCGACAGAGGCTTTAAGTAGGCGGAAGGGCAGCCTCGGAAGGGTCACGGGGGCCCCACACAACAGGGCCGCGCGGGCCCTATGCTGGCCGCGCCGCCCTAGTGTGGCGGCGCCCGTGGCCCCACTTCGTCTTCTCTTCGGTCTTCCGGAAGCTTCGTGGAAAAATAGGACCCCGGGCGTTGATTTCGTCCAATTCCGAGAATATTTCCTTACTAGGATTTCTGAAACCAAAAACAGCGAGAAAACAGCAACTGGCTCTTCGGCATCTCGTTAATAGGTTAGTGCCGGAAAATGCATAAATATGACATAAAGTATGTATAAAACATGTAGATATCATCAATAATGTGGCATGGAACATAAGAAATTATCGATACGTCGGAGATGTATCAGCATCCCCAAGCTTAGTTCCTGCTCGTCCCGAGCAGGTAAATGATAACAAAGATAAATTCTGGAGTGACATGCCATCATAACCTTGATCATACTATTGTAAGCATATGTAATGAATGCAGCGATCAAAACAATGGTAATGACATGAGTAAACAATTGAATCATAAAGCAAAGACTTTTCATGAATAGTACTTCAAGACAAGCATCAATAAGTCTTGCATAAGAGTTAACTCATAAAGCAATAAATCAAAGTAAAGGTATTGAAGCAACACAAAGGAAGATTGAGTTTCAGCGGTTGCTTTCAACTTATAACATGTATATCTCATGGATATTGTCAATGTAAGGTAATATAACAAGTGCAATATGCAAGTATGTAGGAATCAATGCACAGTTCACACAAGTGTTTGCTTCTTGAGGTGGAGAGAAATAGGTGAACCGACTCAACATAAAAGTAAAAGAAAGGCCCTTCAAAGTGGAAAGCATCGATTGCTATATTTGTGCTAGAGCTTTGGTTTTGAAAACATGAAACAATTTTGTCAACGGTAGTAATAAAGCATATGTATCATGTAAATTATATCTTACAAGTTGCAAGCCTCATGCATAGTATACTAATAGTGCCCGCACCTTGTCCTAATTAGCTTGGATTACCGGGATTATCATCGCAATACACATGTTTTAACCAAGT